>NW_027123528.1:28869-52753 GCF_001457755.1 Trypanosoma equiperdum
GAGTCGATGTTGAGTGTAAGGTGGGAAACGAGTTGGTTGTCGGGAAGAAGATGGCGCCGTGGTGGTGGGGATGATAAAATTCAGCCGAAAACCCCAATGAAGGAGTGAGGAAGAGGATTTGGGTGCTGCATGCAGGAGGACAGATGTTATATTAGGAGTTGTGTGTGTTTATAGTGCCACAAAAGTTAAACTTGCAAGGATGCTTTAACACCTCCCTCGACGTGGGAAGAAAAGCAGCATAGGAAATGTGATAAGTGCGTGATGAAAACATAATGGACCCAGAATTTACAGCCCTTTTTACGTTTTTGATATTGAGACTTTTCTGTAAACCAAATAGTATGGACGGACTCGCCACTCAACCAAAACTACCACCCCCATTTACGTCCCCGCAACTCCGGATTGTGTCGATTGAGGGTAATGATTCTAATGTGCGGTTAATAACTTAATAGTACCAAAGATGACTTTGAGGAGTGGATCTACTGCTTCTTAACATTACGAAAACTGGCACTGGTTGCGATTGATGTGCATGATGGAATAACACAGAGGGGTGTGTGGTGTTTTAAGGTTGATCAACACGTTTTTCGTACCTTTCTATTTTTTGCGTGCCTTTTTCTTTTTTTCTCTCTCCTCACTGGAACTCTCTCAATACTGCTGCAGCTCCTGCAGTTTAAAAGGAAATAAAGGCACATACGATCCAGTAAAAAAAGGACGAGGAACAGAACAATCACAGGCAAGCAACACGAGAGGAATAATTGGACTGCATCAGGAAGGCGTTAAAGAAAAGGGAGTAAAACACGGAGGTGCGACTTCTTTTTTTTCTTGTACGTGGGTGGATATATACATAGGTATATACTGTCGCTGCACTTGCAAGAAAGAAAAAGAATCAAACCGGAAAAGGCAACCATTTGGCTTCAATATCAGCCTTTTTTTAAAAAAAGATAAGGTACATACCTGAAGCCGCGAGGAGCTCAAGAGAACACACGCAAAAAAAAATCTGTAAACGAACGATACCATACTAAGTGCTAATATGATGAGCGGGAGTAGGGAATCGTTCAGCGCTCCTTCAAGTCTTCCAAGCACACCACATGGCCTCACTCCAGGTGCCATCAACTTCTTCATGGCGGCTAATGAGGGGAACCAATCATGCATGGACGCTCTTTCTTCCATCACCTTTGCCCAGTTGGCAGGACCCCTGCAACCCGTGTACGGGCCGAGCAGAGTTCCACGCCACCAACAGTTTGTGGACTTGGTTACCGATAGCAGCGGGATGAGTCCATTTATTCCTTTCGGCACCCAAGGGAGTGCCAACAGCAGCACCGCCTTCCCTGTGGACAACGCATACTTGTCGAAAAGAGCACCACCGGAGTCCGAGGGGCAGAATCGCGCCGCATATTATAACAATTCTTCCGCATCCATGCAAACCCCAGAAAAGGTTGACAAACCGCAGATGCTCCGGCAAGTTTCTGTTGGTGCTCCAACACCTTCTTCTGGGATGGGTATGACCGCTTCGCCAGCCACAGTGTGCCGGTACATCACACACGCAACGCCAGGCAGTGCTCTCCTCGATGAAACTTGCACTCGCACATACCTGCGCAGCGCTCCAATGAACTTCGTTGCTTCAACTGGGATTACCACCGATAACGCGATCGGTGCAGTGTCAAACGCCGTCCTATCTGCTGCAGCAGCAGCGCTACCATCAGTGAAGGTGTCGATAGACGATAAACCCACCTCTCTCGCAATAGAGCTGGAGCAGGCATACGAAGAGCATGTGCATGAGAGTAAGCGAAGGGTGGGTGACAAGGTGAAGCGAAAGGAGAAAAAGGTGCTCGTCACCGTTGGTTTCCCTGGTGTTGATAACGTACCACAAATGATCTCCGATGGCACAGAGGAACAGCTATTGAATAAGGAGGAGGTGGAGCAAGGGAAGCGCAGAAGGGAGCGAAGGCAGTCAAGAGGGAAGAACAAGCAGAAAGGCGACAACAACAATAACAACTGCATCTTTCACGACGGCGACAAGTTTGTCTCCAACTTCTCTTCGATCCATGCTGACAATGAGTCGCATGGGGAGTGTGGGGATAGAAAGTTTCTTGTTACTCTGCGCTGTCACGGCCACCGTGATGTGACTGCCATATGCTGCTTGCGGTTAAGCAAAGGCAAATATGTGATTTTCGAAGCAGACCGTGGCGTTGACCTCGGTGAAGTGATCAATGTGAAGGAGTTGATCTCGGAACCAAGCGGGAACTCCGCACCAGCGCAAGTGCTGCGGTGCGCCCTGGATGAAGAGGTAGAGGACTGGAAGGGACCGCTTGTGGAGAGGGAGAACGAGGCGGTGGAGGAATGCCGTCATGTGTGTGAACAACTCGGGCTCACTATTCGCGTGGTTGGAGCCGCCTACCAGTTTGATCGGCAGAAGCTGACATTTATGTACGAAAGCGATGATCGCGTGGACTTCCGAGCACTTCTGCAGGTGATGTTCTCCAAGTTTCGCTGCCGTATTTGGATGGAGCGCCGAGGCCGAGGCCACCAAGACAATGATGCACACACTGGCTGAAATCGGATGAGACGGTTAATAGAGTGTACCCAACGTGCAATATCCGCTTGAAACATAAATAAATAAATATATATATATATACAAGGAAAAAGCACACACACAAAATGATATATACATATCTACATACGTATATACGTATGAAAACATGAACCAATCGGGTGTTATAATCAGGACCGGAAGAAAAACCATGGATTATGGGGACTGGGACGTTTTTTCTTGTTTTTGAGCCACGTGAGCGCGTACTCCTACCTCATCGCCTAACTTGCTGGGGTCAGGAGTTTCCGCAGCCAATCATAGAGATAGTAGCAGCAGCAGCAGCAACACAACACAATCATAATTGTATCTATTTTATTTTGTTTTATTTTACTTTTTTTTTAAAAAAAATGATAATGAACTCTCTCTACACTTCTCCGAACACTTAACATTTCCCCGTCATTTTCTCCTTACCGGATAGAGAGATTTGTGTACGGGGGATGGGGGGATGTGCAATTGAGTGGAATGACTGGGAAGAAAGCTGAATTTTCATACGTCTATTTACATATTTAAATAAATAAATATATAATTACCGTTATTATTACCTGGGGGTGTACTGGGGGTATGGGAAGGAAAACGTCACAAATGAAAAAAAAAACATCAACAACAACACGCACACACACGAACCCGGTTACGCGTCCTTACTGTTCATTCGCGTGATGACCGCAAGCAACATAGACGGTAGTAACACTTCGTTTCTTATTTTCGGGGTTTGGAGGGAAAAAGGGAAAAGGGGAGAAGGGATGGGGGCACGTATGCCTTTCCCTCCCTCTAATGTTGTGTATACGTGCCAAATTTCCCTTTTCTCGCATCTACCTGGTGTAAAGGAAATGACCAAATAAGGAAATTGTGAGGTGACTTACAGTTGGGAAATTATTTCCAACGAATGAGATATGGAAGATAAGACATCTGTACCGCGTGGTGACATGGCAAGCAATGTGTTTTTATTTTGTTTTTTTTTTTGTATGTGTGCATGAGGCCTCTAACTTGAACTGAGCACCTTTCCTTTCTTTTCACCTTTGTTTTGAGTGTCTTGGGGAGCCAGAGGTAAGACAAACAACAGCAGCGGCACCTCAGAGGGAAAGGGAGATAATGAAGGCAGTTAAGAGCAAGTAGTGAGGTGAGGTTGTAAGAAGTGGGGGAAAATACTCAAAGAAGCAACGGTATAAGGGTGTAAAAAAAAATTCATAACATACACATGGATACACGAATGGAAAACAACTACAACAACAAAAGGAATGCGGCTTCACTTCCTTGTTCTTCTTCAGAGAGAGAGAGAGAGAGAAAGACACTCATATTTCTAACAGCTTAAGTGTCTTCTTAAGGTGTAATGATATCTTTGCTTATCTTTACTCGTATGTTTCCCGTGACATTACTCTAATTCCTCCTCACACATGTGTTTCTTTGTGGTGAGGTGTGACGCCATAGGGCGCGGCAACCTATTGTCGTTTGTCTCATTTCCAAAATTTGTATCACAAGAAGAAATGCCAAGGAGTATATTTTTGAGCCAGTGGCTTTTTCTTAGTATTGGATTTGTTGGAGTGATGCTCGGGGAAGGAAGCGGACCACCGAAAATATCCCAACGTTTGATCCCATTCCCTTCTTCTTTCTCTCTTACACAACCTCACGCATTCCTGTTCTTTTACTTCTCTACTCCTATGTTACTCTCCCTTTGGTTTTATTACTTAACTGTGCTTGTATATATACATATATATATTTGTGTGTGTTTGTGTTTGTGTTTGTAATGGGAAAGAGGGGCAAACTGAAAATATTTTCTGTTCTTTGTTTGTTTTCTCTTTTGCTTTCGTTATTGATGTTTTGTTTTTCTTTGTTCACGCTGTGTGCACGATTGCTAACTTTGATGAAAACATCCAAACAAAAACTTCCAATGTGTGGAATATTGTTTATTTGCTTCAGTCATCGATGTTGCTGTCGGCTTCCTCCACGGCCGCACTATAGAATATGAATGGATGAACGAGAAAATGGTGTATGTGCGTATTTATTTTTGTGTTCGATACAGTTGGCCGAGCGAAGGTAACATTCGCAAACTGTCACACTTCGTCATCTTCTCCGTGTGGATTTCGCTTCTTCGCTAAATTCATTTCCATTCTTATCATGTATTTGTTTCTCTTTTTTATCAAGTGAAGCCGAGAGGTTTTTTTTTGTTGCTGCTTTTGATCTCTTGTTTTGTTTTTAAAGTTCCCCACCTATTGACCAAGCGTGCGCCTAGAATAGAATGGATCGCACTGCTATTCCTTCGTGTTTGTGTTCTTTGTCTCCTTTTTTTTTCTTTGTTTGACTTTTGCTGCCGCTCGTTTTTAACAAAATAACAATCCTGAATAAAAAAAAAACTCTCTACAATTCAAAATCACATTGAAAATATGAAAGGGTTATCGCATTACCCTTGGCTGTGCAAAATTCTCCACAAATGTGGTTCGTACATCCTTCTACTCCTCTTTTTGTGCCTTTTTATTCATGAGCACCTTTAAAAAAAAGTTTCTAGGAGGAAGTAGGGAGGAGGTCGTCACATATGTGAAAAACAAAACAAAGATAGGAGGAAATGGGTTTATTACAATTACAAGGTGTTTGTATTGCGTGATACCGCCGAAATATTTTTGCCACTCTCCCGTTTGGTGAAGGGTCCTATATGGGTTTGTAAAGTTTTGGCATTTGAATTCACTACCACCTGATGGTCGTGTGCCGGAAGCTGAGGGGTTTTGGAGGAGGGGGAAATATATATATATATATATATATGAGTCGCTGCGTAATTAAAAGATGCTCCAAGTAGTGTGAGGGGGAGTTACAAAGAGTCATGCGGAGTTATTGGGTCAATTCATCACGTTCTCGTGTCTCAACCACTGTTGTGAACCTATGTTACCGTTAGCAAATTTGAACGTTCCCTTTTCCTTCTGTTTTTGCGCATATGCGTGTAGGGCGCAGTCAATGTTTCCTTTGTTACATGACGAGCCTTCCAATAATTTCATTTTCCACATTGCATGGCGACCATTGCAGTTGCAATGATCCTCTAATTCGTTTTTCCATTGTCTCTTTTTTTTTTTTTGTTTACTGACGTCTGCCATGGGGTGCTTATGCTTCTACAGCCTTTTCGCCAACAGCAACGCCTTCCAGTTGTGGATAATAAGAAACCCCTTCCAATAAGGGAAACAGATAAAAAAATCTGTCCATGATGGGGGACGATGATCGTAAACTGAACGAGCAACAGATGCAGCTTGTTAAGGGGTTGCTGGAGTCGCAACGCAGGGACAGTATTGTCGATGTATCTGACGCTGTGAACTCCACCTTCTTTAAGGAAGAGGTCGACTGCCCCACAGCTTCGACTGGAGGGGTTTTCCTCACCAGCGCTGCAGGTGCAAAAAGTGGTAACTTGACGGAGCGATTGCTTTTCCATGAGGCTGCGAGTCCGGTAGAATGTTCCATAGGGGGAGAGCAAACAGGAACTGTGGCATCACCAAGGGATCGGTGGATACGCGGGGTACTCATCACCTCAAGTACGCCGTTGATGCCGAAGGAATCGGTGTTCGTAGACGAGAGGAGTAACAGCCGCATGTTATTTGAGAATACGCCGTTGGCACAGTTGAAGCTGCGTGTGGTTCCCGTGTCACTTCCCACATTTGTTCCCAACTCTGATAGGAACCTGACGGCTGCGGGTGGGGGTCGCAACCTTCGAGAAATATTGGAGGAATATGAGCGAACATTCCTGCGCAGCTTACTGGTATGCATCAGTTCGCTGCTGCGTCGACGAGTCGCTCTTGAAAGGGCTGAAAAATCTGTTGCCGGCTCTGAGGGTGACAACAACGGGAGTGATTGCAACACTGTGACAAGTCCCTTGAGGGAAGAGGAGTTTTTTTTCGATGGGGAGCTTCCGGTACTTTCGGTCCCGATCTATTACTTTGCTATATCCATGGAAGATAACGCCACATCGCGGATAGCCGACGTTGTTGACGTTGTGGAGGATTTTATGCATCTTCTTATCGATGCTGCGACGTCGGTTGTAATGGAGACGACGGTTATTCTCCAGTGTCTCGTTCATATTGCCAACACTGTTGGCGCGAACGGGTCCCAACTATCAGAAAATGTTTCTGAGCCCAACGACGCGGCTGCCAAGGAGGCGCTGGTTGCACTTCACAGGCTCACCGAAGTGATGGTGAAGAAAACAAGAGAGAAGCAAGAACCTAGAGGAGCTGTCAAAACTGCGGCTGCCCGCAACGATGATTGTACTGAGGCAGCTGAACAGATTAGTAGCAATGTTGCGTGGCCTGCTCGCGGCGACGGCTTTCAACCACTCGTACTTTTGCTAGGCAACGATTTGGAACCAAGTGATTTTCTGCGAGCAACCCTTTGTGTGCTCCCAGGTGTATTGGTACATTGCTTAAAGGGCGTTTCACGTAGTCCGAGCATAATTATGGCGTATTACATACGGAGATGTGCGGGGCGGATTCGCACACCTTTGCAGCAGGTGGTTGAAGGTGAAAGAGGTTCCCTACATTCAGATGATCCTACAAACAATGCAGCTCCTTCTGGCGACGAATCAGGCAATGGTGACATGCATGTGTTCTCCTTCTCGAGTTTGCTGCAATGTCTACAGAGGGCACGGCCCGTTGTGAATCCACAGGTATGCTTCCTCGCTGAGTTGCGTTCCATGTGGATGCGAATAACCCGGGAGCGACTAAATTATGGAGAGCGTAATAGTTGATATATATATATATATATATATATTGGCGCGTGTGTGGCCAAGTAGGGAGAAATAGAACCACTTTTGTGGCATTAGCTTTTTTCGGGTTTAAGAGGGGAGAGGAAGATGACCGTGATGTTATCTCTATTTTACATTGCCGCCGCTTGATTATGTCAGGAGTCTTGGTGTTTTTACACTTTAACATCCCCCTTTTTAATTTTATTTCATTTGCTGTCTGTATTACGTTTGTTACTCTACAGTGTGTGCCGAGGCGTGCCGTCTTTGCGTATTATCGGATCTCCTCTGCAACACAAGTTCAGTGTCTACCAGTACCGTTTTACCTCGAGACCGCGTGCAGAGATTTCCTAATTATAATTATTGCCATTTTCTCTTTGTGGGGAGATGCTTTCGCCTTTGCGTTTCCTTATTTTGTTTAAGCTATCATTTGGTTGCCGCGTGTCTCCTTCAATCGTACCCCCCCCCAGGAAGAAAAAAAAGATGCCCATTCCTTGTGTTGTATTTCAAGTTAATTCACTCTCTATTCTTGCGCAAACTATGCGAATGCATAAAATTTGTCTTGTACGTTTTCCTATCTACGTTTGGTGCCAGTACATCAACTGCGCATAATCTTCGCTTGCCTGCGATATTCAAGGTGTTGGTACTACTGGTAAGGGGATTAAGTCATAATTTACAGAGTGCCGTGCATATTTTTCGGTATCGACGATAGGCAAACAAAAATAAACACCCCCAAAAAAGGTATTGTAACAATTGTGACATTATTAGTGTTCGCTATTTTGCGAATCGGTACATGGCAACACTGACGGTGACCGTACATGAGGCGCGTGACCTCCCCGTCATGGACCGCACAACGGGTCTCGCTGATACCTACGTTGTGGTGAAGCTCGATGACCTTGAATACACTACAGATATTTCCCGCATGTCGTGCCATCCCGTATGGAACAGAGTTTTCCGCTTTGACACGCCGGACCTGCTTGTTTTGCAGGAGGACCCGCTCGAAGTGCGCGTCTATGACCACGACATTTTCAGTCGCGACGACATCGTGGGACACACCTTTGTGGACCTCAATTCTATGGTCCTGAAGAGCAATGCTTCCATGAGTGGCTGGTTCCCTCTCTTTGACACTAGCACTGAAGGCATACGGGGGGAGATTCGCCTTACGCTAAAGATAAAGTTTCACACAGCGGAGAATCCACTAGCCCCGCGTCTGCCTAAGCGGTACGTCTGCAAACTACCTTCACCACAAAACACGAGGAGCCCCCACACTCGCGGGGAGACCAGTCAACAGCCACAAGCTGTACCTTCGGCCGCCTTTATGCAAATGTCAAGCGATTTGGAACCACTGCGAGCAGCGCGGGCGCAACATCCCTCTTTCACCATGGGGGATGAGGGAGTTCTTATTTTTTCTGCGTGGAGATTGGACCCTTCCGTGTATCGTGTGGAGACTATGCTTACAATGGTGGAGGAGTTAATCGTGAAGGCAGACCCCGAGCATTCCAAACTCACGAACCTGCGAAGCACACGATCCACTAATGAAGCACGCATCATTCAACTGTACAAGTTGAGTGGAAAAGTTAGGCGTCAGTTGGCGCGTAAGGTGGTGGAAATGCAGTGCAACGCAGTACTTGGTTACGTAGAGGAGTTTGACATGGAGGCTAACGGTATAATCGTACGTGCCTACGGCACTCCATGTGTTCTCTCCGCAGTGAAGTTCGTTGATCCAGGGGGTGCAGATACGGTGCCAGCGGCACAAATACAGGTAGTGAAGAGGCTGACTCCCCCCATGAGCGATTCGCCTGTTGCTATGCATTGCTCCATGCCGACACCGCTACAAATGCCACCAGCTGTTGGACATGGTGACCTAGCTGGTAACAATGTGGTCGCCATGAATATCCGGTGTCTTGAACAGGAAGCGGTGCAGGCAGCGCAGCAACCGCAACAGCAACGGTTAGGCATCTCCACTGCAGCGCAGCAGACGTCAAGTTTTCACGGGACGAGCGCTCTCATACCCTTCGTACATGAAAGCAACTCACCAGGCGCTACGAGAGGAGACAATCCTTCTATGGAGTCGCTGCCACCGGCACCCACGGGGATGCGAACAAACGTCCTTTTATTGACCGTAAAGGACCTGCCTTGCGGAACCGTAGAGCACGTCGGTGGTCACATCAGTGCCATGTCCGTGAAGATCGTAGCCAAGATGAAATCTAGACACCTCATTTCTCAAGAACGCGATGCATGGTGGATGGAACTGCGGGAAGAGCTGAGGGCCAATGCTCGTGCTTTTCACTGTAATGTCGTTATCGGTTATGAGGAGGCGGTGCTATACCACGAAGACGTGGTGGTGCTATCACTTTTCGGCACGGCTGTCATGCTTAATCTTACACTTCACCCGCTTCGCTGTGGTCCGGAACTTCTGTACCAATCAGTGAGGAAAAGGTTTGCCGCGAGAAAGGCGTGCTCGTTGCTCCACCTATACGCTCCAGTGGTGCGATACAAGGATGCAACAGAGGAGGACGCAAACCAATTTATGTGCAATGTCTGCCACTCTAGGTTGGTACCCGAAGTACTTCTTACATCATGTGCGATGCCGCAGGAACTCATTTACAGAGAACGACCGCGGCTCGTTCAGGCCGTTGTGACGAAGGAAAAGAGTGCAATTCGTGGTGTTGGACTCGCTCTTGCTGTGTCGCAAGCGTTGCCGTACATTGAGTATTCTTTGCACAAACAACTTCTCTTCAATCTCAAGTTCCAAAAACTGAATGCCGTCTTTGGTATTCGCATCACCCTTAGCATTTCACACGACACCATTATTGGAACGCTGACGGGGACGGGCTGCTGCCTTGTGGGTCTTCCCGTGCCGTCGCCCCCTCGTGTGGAGGTGCTTGACCCTGCAATACGAAACAAGGAGTCTGTAATTCGCCTCGAGGCTGTAGCTGAGCAGCTTGGGCGTAGTCGGCATCATCGTCTGGGTGGCCTCGCAATGAACATTGGCGCCCGGTTCGCTAACAGCAACCTACGTGGCTCAGACTCTTCCTGCGATCCTTTTGAGGTTTGTGCGGATGATTTCATGTCTGACCATTGGGATGACAACGAATCTTTTGGTGGGTCTTGCAGCAACCACGAACCTGGTGGGGCTGGGAAAGCCGATAAAACTACAGACTATATTGTCAAGATCGATGATGAAGAAGAGGCAGAGATGATGCTTGGAATGATCGGAGATCTATCGTTTGAAGATAGTTTGATGGTTACGATACCGTATGTACCGGAATCAGCAAATATGTACGGTTCCCAGGAGCGTGTTGTGTTAAACACCCGTTTCGCACTTCCTCGGACATATCACGGTGCCACAGCGGTAGCAACTGTTAGCGAATGTGTTGCTAACGCCAAACGTTCCTATGTCCAGACAGTGTGCCGGGCGGCGCTACGCCGCTGTGGCCGTTCTTCGTTGTCTAGACTTTGTGTTACAAGTTACGCGTGTGATTTCTTTTTCGAGCCGAATTCGGGAGAACTACATCTTCGAATGGAGGGATGTCTCATGACGTGCACGACTGAGCAGCAAACCCGCTTGATGGAGTTAGAGAAACGCTCCTTCAGCGAATGCATGCGTTATTTAGACGCCGACACAAAACCTGTTGATCACGGCTCGAACAGTCATGGAGAAACACATATGGTGGATGGACTTCGTTCTCCGCCACTTGGAAGCAGTAGCTGCGGGGCTGGGCCTGCGCCACAGGACGCTGAGCCGAGAGTCTTTACGATGAGCAACGCACCTTATACGCTTCCGTATGTTTTCAAGGTGGATGCAGTAAATCCCGCTCAATGGTGGAACGAGAGGATCGTCGCACCAGTTTCTGCGCCCTCCGATGCGTTTGAATTCTACAGTGACAACAGAAGGCGCCATGGCGTCATAGGGCGCAAACTACGAACCTTTGCCTCAAAAGTCACAGCTTTCGTGGGAAATATCTTAAAACCCACGGGGAGCCAAACAAATAGGCGACCGAGGTCTAACGCCCAACAGTGTGAGACCACACCAATTTCGTCGGAAGTTGCGGGTGGTGGATATTTACTTCATGAGCCAATGCGCCGAATTCCGTCTGATCCGGGAGAACTGGAGGCGGGAGACCCTGTTGTGATATTTACATCTCAAGATTTTGTTGCGGGGCAGGCTATCAAACGTTACGTGGGGCGGCTCTCCCAACACTTCATTCGCGAGGCGTACGAGGTCGACAACTCCACTGATTTGGGGATCTTCTTCCAGCAAACAGAGATTGAAATGCAGTGCATGGTTCAGGCGATGGTGATCCTCATGGGAGGCAACGCATTACTTAAGCACCGCGTGACATATCATGAAGTTTGGGATTCCGATGGCTCGGGGTGTGCTTCCCTGTTTGCCACCGTAACAGGTGATGTGGTAGAGACTTGTGCCACTCCCCTGGTACCTTTACCGTGTGGTGGAACTGGAGATAACAGTGGAGAACCCCTTATTTGTGGATACTGATGACGGATGACAAACCGACAGAGACAGATGGCTTCGAGTTTTCTGAATTGTTAACACGTTGTCAACGAGGTTACGGATCGGGGTGACACGCATGTACAAGTGTGTTTACGCGCATGTGTGGATATAGGGTAAGCTCAACCGGCTTGTAGTATCAGGATGTCAACGGTAGCTAAGGGGGTTTAGTAAGGTGTGGTCTGATGCATAAATGGCGGGAGCGTTGATCCACCGGTGGTTTTGTGACTCTTTGAGGACCAACGCAAACATGGGTGCATGGGTTTATTCCCAGAGGATTTTTTTTTCTTTAAAAAAAGAGAGGAGCATCTGAGTGCACTCTTCCTCGGTTGGTATTTATAATCCGTTGCGGAACCAGGTCATTGTGTGTGTATGCGAGGGGAAGGGGGCACACACACACTCTCAGAATGCGCAGACCCTGTCGACGCTGTACCTTCCCCCACTGGTATTGCCGGTTTTGGCACGTTGCCCCAGTGCTGAGGGTGGCTTCTAAATGGTTATGCACGAGTCCCTTATTGTTTCCTCTTGGAAGTCGCTCTTTTCACGTCGTGTTTTCTGTTAGTCTTTGCTTAAGCTTCATTTTCCTCCTCATTTTTGCTTCTTTTTTTTTCACTTTGTTTGTTTTAGCGTTTAGACCGGGACATGCGCGTGCTAGCTGTGGACAACGGTAAACTATGCGCACTGTCACCCAATCGAAGTCTTTACGCAATAGTCAAAAAGGGTCTGGTTGTTGTGTTTATTGACTACGTCCGCCGCACCTGCCAGCTGAAGGGGGAAACCGCCACGACGCCCAATGATGTTGTTCCCCCTGTATCAAACGGTGATGTCGTGCCCCCCGCGTGTCGGAACGATTCGGTCATATCAAAATACACAGCTCTCGATGAAATACACGAACTTCAATGGTCACCTGACAGTACGCTTGTGGCCTTATTGCTGGCGCGAAGAGGAATTATAGAAATTGTGAGTGTGTATGGAAAGATCTGCGTAGCTCGCGTGGATGCCGGGGTGGTGGGACTCCGCGCTATGCATTGGCACCCGTCGTCTCGTGCAGTATATTGGGTTGGCCTTTTGCATGCGCATGTGTTTTCTCTCCTGGATAGTCAGCTAATGCAACTACCGGGAGGTGTGAAGTACTCCGCCCAGTTGGCAGGGCTGCGGCTGACTGTACCGTCACAAGGACAGCGTAATGCGTCGCCACTCCGCTCTCGCAGTGGTGGTAGAAAAGTCGGAAGTGATGATAGAAGTGGCGGTAGTTTGTGGCCAGGCAAACCTGTCAGCGAGGCTGCCCTAATCCGGTTCTCTTTGTGTCATCGCTTCCTGTTCTATGTAACACCGAAACTACTGCACTCGCCACTCTCGGCAGTTCATGCGGAAAAGGATTCGGTGCATTCGGCATCCAGCGAAGATGCTCTTCAGTCACAGGCGGCCATGGAACAAACTAACGCCGACTCTAAATGTTTTCAGAGGCGGAGTGAGTGGCTTGTTGTGCTGTCGGCCACGACACATGAGGGGCTTCACGCCTTCTCAATTGCCAAATTTGTACCTTGTGTTTCGGACTGCATTCCACTTCAAGGAGGTATCGCGTTAGTAGATTACACTCAAGGCTCCGTTGCGCTTACAACTTACGATGGCACCCGTTTGCTACATTATGAGCCAACGGGTGTGCGAAATGTGACTGCTTCGAAGTGTGGCAATGTGCTTCTTATTGTGTTCGGAAGGGCATGCCGTGCAGTGATCGCTTCCAAGAAGCGGGTAGTGGCATTACGGCGTATCTTTTTTGATTCTGACGTTGTGCTTCCTTTTAAAATGGGGGAGCTAACGGTGATGGAAGAACCTTCGTCACCGGAGAAGTCTTTTGTGGAATTCTTACAGTTGAGTGGAGGGGATAAGCGGAACTCGAGTGATGTTGCGTGTCTAGGGAAGTATGACGGATGGGCAGCTGCTGGGGATGACAAGGAGCTCGGTGCTGCCGGTCTGGCAGCAATCAGTGCATCCGGGAAGTTGGCAGCTGTTATATTACCGCTGTGGCCCAGCACTGTTATTGTGATTGACGTTGTTCAGCAGAGAGTGTTGTCGGTTTTATGTCACCGCGCGAATGCAGTGGGACTATACTGGCCGCCTTCACCACACTCGAAATACTGGCAGTTCCAGCGCCGCCATTACATGCAGCCGCTTCGGCATGGGAGGGATGATGGTACGGGAAAGGTGGCGCAGGGTGGCAGTGCGTCCTGCGGTGATGGAAGTCGGTCTACCGCGAGTACGTCTGTGGGGCAGGACGAACCGTTACTCATTACAACGGACAATTGTGAGTCCAAAGTATTCGTTTGGCTCTCCGACCGCGCGATGTGCTTTGCAGCAGCAGGGCAAGGGTGCCCCGTTAGCGCCGGAGGTGCCTTGTATATGTGCCCGCGGAAGGTAGATGCGCTCTCTCATAACGCGAGTGGTGCGCTTCGATTGAGGGTAAACCGCGGTATGTTTGGTGAGGGGGCGGAAGGAGTTGTTTTGGTGGATGATGTGCAGGAAACTGCTGTCATGGTGACGCTCGATGGTGAAACGGGTGAGATTTGAGAAATTTGTGACATCATTTTTTATCGTGAGTTTATATCACGTCTTGTCGCGTGTTTATGTCTGCGATAGAGGCGTGCAAAAGAGGTGCTGCTTGCGGACGAAGCCACAGGAAACAAGAGGCGAGACGCCTTCCCTAGCTACTGTGTGGCCCGCATTCTGTGGGAGATCAAGCAGGACACCCTTTGGCAAAACCGTGCGGACCTGTTTCATGAGATCTTGTTCTCAGTAACGGAGCCTCTGAAAATATTTCATCTTACTGCCGGGTGAAGGGAGATTCCCCTCCTTCTGCTAGTGTACAATTATTTTCTGGTGGGGCTTCATAAAATTTTCCTCACTCTTCTTTTTTTTTTTCGTTTCGCTGAATTCTGTTTTCGAACCCGCGCGGGGAATGGAGGTGGTATGCTTTCCACTGCGTGCAGGGCACCGGTACGAGGGCGGGCATATTGCGGATGTAACCGTGGATTAGTGTCATTTTCCTTTTACTCAACCTTCGCTGGGGATCGGCGTGGTGCCGGAGGGGATGAGACAAGTGGCGCAAATAGTGGTGGCAGCGGTGACTCTGGAGAGACCCCGAAGGCATCAAAAGCCACGGTGGAGGAGCGCCGGCGCATGGCGAAGAGTTGGGAGAACGCCTTCTTTGGACGTGTGCACTATGAGCCTGGCATGCATGATAGATACCAAGCTGCTCTCGATGCTGAGGTTGAGGAACACGCGACTCTAGACGAAAAGGATAGGTGTGACAGGTTGCCCAACTGGCCAGATGACGAGGAGACTCCACTGCATGAGTTTCTTCAGCTTTCGGATGCTGCGAAAAAACGTTACATCGTCAGAAGGTTGACGATGGGGGAACGGCGTATCAACTACGCTCCGTATTATGGCAGCTTGCTTATGATGCAGCATTTAAATCTTGGTGAACTGATGATCAGTGATGCGGAACACTTGGTGCGCGAAAGCGGTTGGATGACTGAGTGTGTGGCGTCCAAGATTGAAGCGGTTCGGGAGTGCGCTTCCAAGATTAAATTTGAATATGACCTCGATTGAACGATGGGGCCGTGTTCACAGCTTCTCCATGCGGGATGATGCACGTATTTGAGTGGCCCCGTGCTGCTAGTGCCCACGACTCGGATCCTAGTGGGCAGTGCGCAGAGGACTCCTCCTCTTTCCACTTATTGTTATAGCGGTGATATATACGCGTTTTGAATTCCTCCACTTACTTTGTTCTCTATTCTCTGCCCCACACGATGTGACACAATACCGCGTATACGCACATGTCAGTTCATTTTTTATGCTTATCGTTCGTTGTACGATAGTGATCGAATTTCAAAGTAGGAATCCGCTGTAAAGTTAGTAGGGAAATAGCAGCTAGTGTGTGTGTGGGGGGGGCATAATGCACATCAACGTCTCCGGTGCACGACCCGAACACA
Source organism: Trypanosoma equiperdum (assembly GCF_001457755.1). Classification (NCBI taxonomy): domain Eukaryota; phylum Euglenozoa; class Kinetoplastea; order Trypanosomatida; family Trypanosomatidae; genus Trypanosoma; species Trypanosoma equiperdum. The sequence goes on from NW_027123528.1 coordinate 44,667, forward strand.
CAATTAATGGTTTAGAGGTTGATGTCGAAGAAGGTGTTGAGGGCCTGCGCCGCCGCATAGGAGAGCGACTCGGGGCTCCGCCGGAGCAGCTACGCCTCATCCACATGGGCCAGCTTATCGATGGATCACGCCCTTTAAGCTCCTTCCTGCAAGATGGCACTACTGTCCATGTAGTGGTTTCGCCAGGGGCCGCAAATAATAACACCAGTGGTGATGCTCGACGTGGAGTGAGTGGGGGGATGGATATCACCGCAAGCATCATGTCCCCGACAGGTCTCACTGAGTTCTTAACAAATATCATACCGGATATACGGAATGCTTCCACTGGGAACGCGCGCGACGGTGTGCCCGTAATGATGTCAATTGCTCGGACAATGCTTCCCGCAGCTGTTCAGGCCTTTAGTCGTTTTGAAGGGACCCAAACTCCGCAACAAACTCGAACTCAATCCCAAAATCAAACTCAGCAATCCCAGCAGCCACAGGAAGAACCTCAGGCAGGACAGCAACATATGCAGACACACCACCAATCGACTCGTGTTCTCATTGGCCGCAACTCTTCCACTCCAGAGCCGACATCCCTCCATATTCATCTGCACGTGACGACGAACGATCTTGACGAGCTGCCGGATCGTCTCGAACGGTTGGGGAGACGTATTTATCTTCCGTCGTTGAGTGTAAGCACACACGTCGAGCCGACATCCGAAATCAGTGGGAACCATCGTTCTTCCGAACACAACGCAGGTCGAACGGCGGACGCCGCTGCACCACACAGCAACGAAAACAACACAACCGAAGCTGACGAAGACGAAATTGTAAGCGATGGCTTGATCCTCAGCCTCCTTGGCCAACTGGCCTCCACAACCAGGGGGAATCCACCCAACGATGGTGAGTTCGGGACCCACGGGCTCGGTAACCTTCTAATCCGGTCGATGATACGGGAAAATCCCACTGCTTTCTTGGGTATCTGCGTCGGGAACTGGGAGAGCTTTGCCCACTTCCAATCGCGCATTTCAGAAGTGACGACACAGTGGCTTGCAGCGGGGCGGCACGCTGGACCCGTTACTCCGGAGGAGCGCCAGCGACGCATTGAGCAGGAGGCTGACAGGCTTGCTCGTCTCGTTGCGGAAAATCTGGAGCTAGTGCGGGCTTTTGAACAGGAACGTCGACCTAATATCGATGTAGCGGCTGAGTTGCGAAGGTTTGTTATCTATGCTCATGAAACGGTTATAGGAGCGATCGTCAATCCACATGTGTCCGGAAGTGCGTGGGCCCAAGGCGTCCGAACGGCTCTTGTTTTCGCAGGTGGTATCGCCATGGATCGCGCCTCCACGTGGTTTACGCGGGGGGCTGAGAGTTTGACTCGGCTTGCCGGCCTGGTTGCCCGCGCGGCCGTCCAGCAATTCACTTCACTTGACCAAAGCACCGCGGAGCAGCTTGCCGCAATAATTGATGGAACACTTCCCACTACTCTCCTTGAACTTCAGCAAGAATACCAGTCCTTACCTCGGCCAGAGGGTGAGCCGGGCATTTTTAACGAGACTGCATCCGTAACCACAACATCCGAGGGTGCCAATGCAAACGAACTTCTGGACATTTGCTTGGAGGAGTTCTGTGAAGGGGGACCGGATGACTCCTCACAAGCGGTCCCTGACGTTCCGCCAGATGGTTATGCCGGAGAACTGGAAGGGGCTCTGCGGGCCCTCGGAACACTCCCCGATGACGCTGCCGAAGACATGATGAACCGCGCTCAGCGCTTTTGCCACGAGGCCCCCACCGGCCGAACGGGTGAAAGATCATCCATGTGGAAGCAACTGGAGAGGAGGTGAAGCGAGTGCGGAAGCGCGCGGAGATGGGCCTTACAGAGCCACATATTATTAACACATGCTTTCTGGGTGCTGGGAGTGATGCCCGGTTAATCGCGTTTCCTTCACCATAGCGCTTTCCGGGGGAAAAGCGTGTGCACTCTAGGGAGGGTCAGAAATGGGTATCTTTTTTTTCACTTTTCCATTATGCGCAGGAGCACCGGCGGTATGTGGCGCCTTGCGTCCAGTGGATTTCACCAACTTATCCGATGCTGCGAAGAGGTGATTCTTCCCTTCTCTTCCCTTTACGTCCTTTAGCAAATCATACATTAGGGGTCTTCACGCCCAAGGGCATGAGGGAGGGGGCGGTCCCGGGCCCATTTCCGCCCTAACGCCACCATGCCGGCAACTCAATCGACAGTGGCGAGCGCGAGGCCGCCTTCCACTAAATGTGTTGTGGCGCTTCCGTCATCACTCACACCGCCGCAAAGCGGGAAGGGGTGCGGAGCAGTTAAGTCGCACAACTGGCAGCCATAAGTGGCTGAAACTGGTTGATCCATCGTGGGTGCGGGGGAAATGGCCTTGACAACCACTTGGAAACTTGAGTAACGCTGACTTGTAACCAATGCACTTAAATTTGGTACACTTGAGGGGACTGGAGGGATACGGACCACCACCAGCCGCCGGAATGGATGCAAGGCGCCACGTTGTTGTATGGCGTCCCGCGTTTAGAAAGATGGGCACGCGCCGGCAAGTGTTGGATGGTCGTTTGCGGGCGGAACATTTGTCTAGCAGCAAATGGACCACAGCGCAGCGAAGCTCAACTTGAGGCGAATTGTCGGGAGAAACCCGGGTGGAATGAGTGATGAAAGGGTGAGGAAAATGCGGAATAAAGCAAAACCATGCCTAAGCAACCCAACTTCGAAACCTTTGACGTATGATAGGCGCGGTTGGCCTTACAGAGCACAACAGGCGCTGTCGTTTTTCATTTGGCAGCGCCGTTATTACAATAATACGACCGCAGTAACGGAGGAATCAAGTGGAACACACTCCTGGAGTGCCGCGCATACTCGGTGCCATTAAGAGCGGTGCCTTTGGAAAACAGCTTGACCAGACACTACGTACGGTGCGCGGCAGAGAAACGAAAGGAAACCCACAGCCATTTGCGATTGGGGTGCTGAGAGCGCTCTGCTTACTCGCTCAAACAGCCCCTGCCATGGAGGCGGGCGGGGGGGGAATTGTGGTGCGCGGGCCGCAAACCGACAGCTGAAGCCTTCCAAAGCTTATCCTTATCAGGCTGCCGGACCTGAAGAGGCCATGATCACGGGGCTTAAAAACGACATCGTGGACAGAAAGCATGCCGGCGTATTTCCTCCTTTGGCTACCCACATTTTCTTGCATGTAATACCGTTTCTAACCCGAATGTTGAGCCCCCGGACGAAGCCAAATGCTCGCCGCCTCATGAGGTGTTATATGTTGTCAGTGACGCACCCGCTTGCGACACGTGGTTTCCAACCCCCACTGTTTCTATATATATATATATGTATGTGTGGCAAGTCTTCGGAAAACACATACAACCCGAATGCCACTACACAGAAGTATATGCGAATACCACCGCCACTACCTTTAGCTCTAAAATCAAAAAGAAGGGATTTATAGGGAGAAATACTGCCAAGCACAACCGCGCTAAAATGGTCATCACCAGTTGCTCTTTTACCTTCCCAATTTCATCCATTGCGACGACAATCACAGCGAACATGGCGCTGCGCCTGTTTGGCAGCACGTCGTGAGTCGTAGCGTTGCACTACCACAGCTTCACAGCCACTCCTTTACCCTTTAGGGCCATGACTGTGTCCGCATCGACGTAAACACCACACACACACAACTTTTTGAGTCTGAAGAGTGTAGAAAACTTTTCAAATCCCCTTGTAGCCTTTAGACACCCGCACAAGCACAAAGCCTCCAGTGTCCAGACATTCGTTAAGGGAGTAATATCTGTAATGTTCCCTGAAAAAGGGAGGTGTAATCGTTCAATTTTTTTGTGGCGACCAAGCAGCTCAATATGCCTATCGGTTATGCCAATGCCTCCCAAGTACGCTTCCCTCAAATCGACCAGCGACAGTATGACATGATCCAGACCTTGTTTAATGTTCACGCACCCGTCAAGGCATAGCACCCTCAACGTTACCAGCTTCCCCAGGGGTGACACGTCTGTTATGCTGCAGCAGTCTTTGGTGCTGAGCACCTGCAGTTTCCATCCGCCCTTCCTGTGACTTTCCTCCAGATTCAAAAGGCACTTATCATTGAACGCCTTCACGTTATTCACCCATAGGTCTTGCAGGTCCTGCAGTTTCTCACTGGCGCACATCTCCTCTAGCCCCTTCGTTATGTTCTCGCATCCCGTCAGCGAAAGTCTCTTTAATGTCTTGATCTCCGAAATGGCCGTAACATCCGTTATCCCAAGACATCCATCGCAAATTAACCAGATCAGATGGCCTTCGTAACCGTCGCCTTTTGCGCCGAGCTCCGCAATGCACGCATCGTCGACAGCCGGTATGTGGTTGATCCAGAGAGCCCTCATATTCGTCAGACCTCCGCAAATTTCCTTCAGACCATGCTTGACATTCACGCAGTGTCCGAGCGAAAGGCTCTTCAGGGCCTTGATTTCCGCTAGGGGCCTAACGTTCGTTACGTTCTTACAGTGTGCGCAGGTGAACAGTTCGAGCCGTAGGTGTGTTCCCCCCAGTATCTTAATGCATGTGTCATCAAGCATGGGTAGGTTGCTTAAGTGCAGCGTCCTCAGATTGCGCGTTCTTTCCCCGTTGCATATTTCCCGCAGCCCTCTTCTCAAGCTCGTGCAACCCTCCAGGGATAGTTGTTCCAGCATGCCGACCTCAGTGAGCGCCGTGACATCCAAAGTTTCTTTACAACCCGAGAGGTCAAGAATTTTCCACCCGCTCTCCTCTGCTTTCGTAAGCCGTTCACGAAGAAGTGGTGGTATGTCTTCTACCCTCTTTAGCGGGGTGTTCATTAGCATCGCTAAAACTTCTCTTCCTTTGCTGCCCTTGCTGTTACAGACATCCTGATCGTAAGAAAAAAAAAATAACGTCAAAACCAGAGAGCGGACGCAAGCAAATCCTCAAAGCGAACAACAACAGAGAGCATGATGCCTCACTAATAAACAGTAACAGCCACTTCTCTCAAGCCTTTCAGGGCACCACAGTGTGCGTACTTTTCCCTTTTCGGCGCATCGTATCCTCTCTCCCAGCATTCCGCCACACGTAAAACTACATACGGCAGGCAGTTCGCGTGCTCTGTGGCACACTTTCCCTCCGATATCCTCTTGGCAACAGCAGCGAAGAAACAAAAGATGTGATATGTATTACTACGCTGACGGTGGTCGCAACAAACAGAACAAAATGGAGGCACGTGCCCCAGTATGCACACACCCCCGATGGTGTAACCGGCTTCTGAGAGCGGATACAAGTGAATGAAGCGCTTCCAACCAAGGGGGATATAATTACACCCTTTGCATCTTTTGTGTAAAGCGTTCATATATCATAATCAATGTCACGAATTGATCCCCTACCACTTAGCGTCTGGTCCGTCGGCTCCCTTCCCATAGAGTTAACAGCAATTACAATCTCCCTTGACCATCAGCAGTTTTGTAAAAAAAAAAATGTTAAATCGCCCAGGTGCACGCAACCCTTGAGCCTGGGCTCCACACCCCCGCCGCTTCCGCACGGTTCCTTAACTTCCCGAGACATTCGCATCAGGTTATATTAATGTTTTTTTCTTTTTTATTTTGCGTACCACGGCGCCAAAGAAAAGCGTCTCTACCACAACTGTGATAAAACCAGTACCATGCATATCGCAACGCTAGTATACCGCAACAACCTGTCACCTGACTCCCACACCGCCTCCGAGACGAAAGAAAAGCAGCAGCGTGACCACACGCGCATACCATCCTACAAGAAGTTAGGTCAAGTGAAATCATTAAATGCCGTAAACACTACTTCGCGTGTTTTCTATCGAGGGGATATATGGGTCCACGTATTCGACTGAACAACGAAGTTGGTTGCACACACGTATGCTATAGCACAAAGTGTAAAATGGTGGCCCGACGTATCTTATTGAATGTATCCCAATATGAAGCGGGTATTGAAGATGCAACACCGCACGGTGCAATGAAAACCTCCTTATTTTCTGGTTCTGATGAGCACTGTGTAAGATTTGGAGGGACACTAACCTGCATTATGTCCGGCGCCACCGAAACAGCCACGCAGTGCGCACTTTCCATTTCTTCCACACCTTCATCCACTCAAGGATCCCTTAAAACGGAACTTCCGCAACACACTTGCTTCCTATGGATACAGACAACGACACTAATCTTTTGGTTGATGAGTGAACACCACTGGCGCATTCCACACACCAGGACCACGTCCCAAACAATGTAACAAGACACGTATTTGGTGTTCGCTGCTACAACAGCGGGAGGAGGAGGTAGTTCCGACAGGGAAAATGGATACGTTGAACGCCTTTTCAGCGACACAGCATTTAATTTCCACGATAGGTGCACATCCTCCTCCACATCTTCCACAACCAAGTAAAAAGTATTGAAAATCATGTAAACATAATAAAATTATAATATTGGATGAAGACAAAACGATAAATGCGCATCGTACGCACGCCTTTGGGGGTAGAGTTAAAGCAAAGAGGGGAAATGAGCTTTACCGTAGTTAGTGCCCCTTTTATTCTGACATTGAAACAGTATACATGCTAGTATGGTTGGTCATACTATTTGCTCCGCTGGTATTCATGCAGTGGAGGCGTCCCTAAGTAAAGTTGTACTTTCCACCGCCCTCCTGCTGCTGTTGCTGCGGCAGCAGGATGCCCTTGAAAAAAGACGACTCCATAGTTATCCTCCCATATGATGGGATCCATGGATACGAATTGTTTCTCGAAGATTAACTCCTTCCTACGAAGCGAAGGCACAATGGATATGAGTATAGAATCTGGTAACTCAACCGCATATTATTGAAACACTCCCAATGCGCTTTAATTAAGAAATATCACAGTAATTTTACTGGCGGAGACTTACCCCGCCATGTTGGATGAATATCTCTCTATGGCAATATATCCCCCCTTTCCGACATGACCTTTAAAAAAATATTTTTTCTGAAACCATTTTCCTCACGTTACTTTACTGCTCTTATTCGTTACCTATTTTCCCCTGCCAAATTCCGGTTGATTGGAATGGATATATACGTAGGAGGATTCCTAACCACCTCCAACTCACTTTGTCTGAATCAATTTTTCGAGGTCTTGTTCCAACTTCTCAAGGGCCTCTGTGAACTCACCTTCTTGGACATTGTCTTGAGCCGGTTGTCCCATCTCCATTGTCACCTCTCGCAACAGTTTCAACCATGGTATATCGTCAGTCGTTTTCTCTTTTCCCATTAAAACATAATGCACACCCGGACCCATAGGTCCCCTTGACGAGAGCCCAAGGGACCAGAAGCTGTTTCTCTTCTGGTATCCCAAGATGTACATAACCCCGATAGGCGTGTTGTGTTGCTGATTTATCAGGCGCCTGAACGTGCTCGCAAGTTTCTCGAAATCTTCCTTAGGTTCTCCAAGAAATGCACAGTGTGCTCGAAGAAAGTTCCATCTTTCCCACGAATCCTTGTTTGGTTTCCAAACCTCCCGATTATCTTCGTAACCGCAAAATTCGCAGCAAAGTCTGTGCTTCCTCACTGACTCCAGGTCCATCGCGCAGACACATAATAAATCCCTGCTCAACGACGCTGGTGGGTAATGCACCGCGTTCCGTGAAATCTCCTGCTGACATAGTTGCTTTCTGTCTGTAGTGTTTTCCTTAATCTCTTCTGGTCTCCAAGGCACACCATAGAGGGCTTCGTTGATTTTTTCTTCCAGTGCATTTGCAAATGGTACCCATTGCTTCCTCGTGACATCCTCATATAGGTCTGCGGCTTCACCTCCTATCTTCCTAATCATTTCCTCCGTTTGTCGATCTAGAAGACCGTCTCCGGCTATTTTTTTGTTCGATGAACTTTCCGCTTTCTTCCAAAACGTTCTGCGATTTTCGCAGTTTCTACTATTTTCTCCCTCACAAATCGTGTCCAATACCCTACCCCCAGTAAGCTCGAGGCATCTTGATCCAATTCTTATCGTACCTTTAATGGTTTCTCGGACCTCCTTTATCTTCCTCAATCCAGCCTGAGCCAGATTTATCATACCACATAGGGCTCCAAATTCATCTTC
>NW_027123528.1:52763-96993 GCF_001457755.1 Trypanosoma equiperdum
TCTCCACATCTTCCACAACCAAGTAAAAAGTATCGAGAATCATATAAACATAATAAAATTTTAACGTTGGATGCATCATGTGCTGTTTGTTAGGATTATGGCAAAAGCAAAAAGAAAACAAATATGTAACGACCCCACTGTTGCTGAGACCAGAGTTATTATACTACAAGTGAAAACGTCTTTTCAGTAGCACCATCTCAGAACGATGGCACCGCTGGTACCAAATGTAACTGGAAAACTGTCTTCTTGATGTAACGACAACGTTTCCTACCACTTGGAATATTGAGGAACAAGCGGTGCGTATGGTGTTAATCCACAATTTGTCGTTTAACCCAATAAGCTTACGTGCCATCGAGAGACAATATCAAGCTACTTAGCTAACCTCACCAATTTCCTCGCATAAGCCCATCTTCCGCTGATGGTTAAGGTATCTGTATTATCCTGTTAGGTTTATTTTTATGTAAGTCGCGCCACTCTTATTGATGTTTTTTTAATAGTTAATATTTATTGTCCTGGCTCAGGTCCTTAAGTTCGTTCACATCCGTTTGGCAAATGGTTCCTGTTGATGTCTTTAGCGTATCTTCCTACCTTTTTGTTCCTTCTCTTTGGACTTCCTTTATCAAAAGTGCAAAACTTATCCTTCGTCACTGTCGTATATATACCGAGACATTATCCTCATCTCCTGAGGCTCGTTTTATTCCCTCCCTTTTCTCACCTCCCATGTCCCCAAAATAATTAGTGTGGAATACTTTCTTTTTGCGAATCAATTCATACGTCGAGTTTTACATGCGATATGTATAATTTTTGATTCGTGAGACTTACGCCGATCGCACGCCAACCGGAAATCTGGTGAGTGAAAAGAGCCGGAGTTCTACAGACGGGATGAGCAAAACCGCTTGATTAACTTCCCTTTTATCCCCCTCCCCCCACCGCACAACTGTTCACTGCTGATTTTCCTCAAAACAACCCGGCGTTTCCCCCTCTTCACACCAACACACACTTAATTAAATACAGGACGCGTTCGACACAAAGGTTTCACATAAGTGCTTAAAACAATCTACTAAAGGTAAATAGGGAAACCTTCCGCCGTTACCTCATAATTTCTTTTTGAAACAGATATCCCCTCTCCCTACTTCCCGCACAATCGCTATAAGTACCCACTTAAGCAACGCTGCTTCATTTTTTTTCGATATGTTAAGCCACAGACACACGCACACCTCCGAGGGGTATCACAAAACCTGCCGGGTTCGGTCGTTCACCAGATCGTACATTTTGTCGAACCTCCACCTGTTCAAACTCTTAAGGATGTTGACGGAATGGTGCCTTTCAATCTTATTTATTGGCATCCTCTCGCACATTCCATTGTTCCACTCTTTGAGGCTCGTACGGACTCAAATCCAAAAGAATGAGCCCCCATCGCACTTGTGAGTTGCCGTCTAACTTGCCTCTTTAGCACGCACGATGAGCACTAAAAGGTCTCGCCTCTCAACTCTTAGAGATATGGCTGACGCCTCTAACATCTTCACGAGAAAGCTTATGATAATAGTGAAGGAGGATGGATAAGTATTAGAAAGGATCATGCATTCAGCACTCGCGTGTATATGCATAAATCTGGGCCCGCATTGTTACAAGATCAACTGAGGAAGGAAAGTTAACGTCGTGCGGCACCATATCCGACCGCATGCCGACCATGCGGAAACACAACGAAAATTTAGGATCGACATATCCATAGAAACTCATGTTCAAAAGCCTACAACTCTGAAGAAGCAGTTAACTGTCTTTCTCACCATCATCTGTCTGTAAGATGTACTCTTCTGCGCCGTGAGCACTGAGGCGCCGTCGCACGCATCGATCCTCACCAGTACCGTCATTCCCAGCGAGAGAAGGCGAATTACCTGTTACTGCAACCAACATTTGCATTGTGGTGGTAAGTGACTCGAAAGCACTAAGCATAGTTCCGGGACCGGTGGTAACAGCGGAGTGAACGGCAGGATCCGTTAATATTCGCTCACTCTCAGTTCCCGCTTCGGCGCGGCGTGTGTTGGCGAAATCATTCATTAATTGGAGACAGCTTTCACACACAAATCGCCGACCAAATCGCAACGTTACCGGGTGTTCATCCGCACAAATGATGAAACATCCACAAACAAGACATAATCGCCGCGACTGGTTACTCAATTTCCCTTCTTCGCCATTTTCCTCTGCCTCCTCCTCTCCTTTGATGTCGGCGCCTTCCCATAGGCAACAAATGGGTCGCCTCATCTTTAACTGCTCGCGGTGGTGTTGTGCTGCTTTTCCGGCAATAACACGCTTTGCCTGTTTTGTATTTTCCCCACACGGTCCCCCACTTTGTTCAGTGCGCAAATCAACATTCAGTATTTCAGCATCGGCACCCACGTCTAGTCTCGTCACCGTGTTCAGTACATTGAAAATGGATGTGCGGTAGGAACCCAGCATGATATTAATAAAAACTTCGAGGGTACGATCGAAGGAGCGCAGAGCCGTCAAGGTACTGAGTGAAGGTGTAAACCCTGCTTGGATGCCGTGCAGGCGGCAGTATATGACAGCTTCGCGAGGAATAAGGCTTCGTAACGGCCGCATCACCATGCACTGTCCCAGAAAACCACGATGTCCACCAAAATGGACAATGCGATTGCTGTTGCTATTGCTCATTACCTCTCGTAGCGTTGCCACACAACAACGGAGAGCGTTCTCGCCCGTCAACATGTGATACCACTGACCCGAAACTTGACGGATGTCCCTCCATTTGTTAATACTTTCAACCGCTGCAACGGTCAGAATGCGTCCACGCAATCGACTGTAGAGAAGTTCACGGTGCGAAAGCGGAATACGCGGGTGGTGCAACACCTCCCGGAGTCCGCGTAGTTCATCAGGCGATAAATAATCACTGTACTGCACGATCTGTACTTCATCCGCTGTGAATAGCGGGGTGCTTGCAAATTCCCACTGTTCGCATTGCGTGCGCACCAGGCACTCCAGTTCTTCAAACTGTTCCTTCACCTCAGAAAATGTATGACAATACCTCCCGTTTTCCTGACGGGCATCATCACCTTCATCCGCAAACGCATTAACGGGGCCCTGCTGGGTTGGCGCCATAAGTTCTTCTTCACGTAAGTGCAGCGGAATGAGTTCAAATGTCACACGCCCTTCACCTTGTCTTATGCGATTTTGCGTCCGCAGTATCCCGAGTTGGTGCAATAGCATCATGGAACTAAAACCTCCCGATACGGCAACTACCACCGGCTCATCGCACGGTAGTCCGCAATTGCGGAAAAGCGAGTCCCGCGTGAGGCGGGTGCAAAAATCTGTGAAGCATGAAGAACAGTAACTTTTAGTGGGCCCGTCACGGCTACACACCACCGCTGACGCTGACTTGCATTTGAAGCAGACGGTCATGTTATATTTGTTTGGCAACTAACTATATGACTCGCCAGCTCTGCCCCTCTATCCTTTCCTTCAGCGGTGGCTGTAAAAAAAGAGTGTACATGAGTAAATGGCGAAGTAAAGGAGGGAAGAAAAGTAGTGATAAAGAAGCTGAGCAATCGATTCACGAACAAAGTGGTAGAGTAGTTTCTCCCAATTTCTCTTCTCTTCCCTTCTCTTTTTTTTTTACCGCCTTTTCTTCGATGGTGGCGTTCTGCGTGTACGTGAAGCCTTATCTAAGAACGTAAACGATTCTTCATATCGTGAGAAGCCAATGCGTTAACTGAACACACGTGTCTCGGTCGCCTTTTCACCGTCTCGTCTTTCTTTTCTTCTTTTGGTTTTGAGAATTAATTGAGGTAAAACAAAACAAAAATACAAGACTGAAGTATGGTAAAACACATCACCATGGATGAGGGAAGAAGGGAGAAGTCATTTACACCACCTCAAATATTGGAGGGAGGGGGGAAAGTTAGGCGGTGACACAACGGCTCAATGCACGGCCTTCATTTCCTTCTATCTTTCCACCCCAAGCGCAAAGGTGTGCATGTATATACTTTCGATCTTTGAGGTTTCATAATTGTTTAAACGTTTCATCCCATATTGAAAATGAAACCATCAGTTTTGTTCCCTCCAAACAGAATGCCTCCTTGAAACATAATCACAGTGGAGAGATGGAGGAGATGCAAAGAGGAACTGAAAGCAACACTGCGCAGGGTTTCTAACTGTCCCCTCTGGTCACCACTCACAAAGGCAAACAAACAAACTCCCCCTTTTTTTCTTCACTCATCCGTACATGTGTGGAAAGGGGAAGAATGATGAGAAAAAGAGGCGTTATATATTTAAGTTAGAGCACACACTGAAAGTGAATAACTACAACACGGCCTCAGCCCCCTTTTACTTTCGGTTCATGGCAGAGAGACGCACCACAAAGGCGTATACATATGCACACTAGTGGGAACCATACGGAGACGGAAGGAGTTACAATTTACACCTTTCCTCATTTTCAAAAACTTGTGAAAGTTCCAACAGTTAACCAACCCTAACACCTGGGTTTCGCACAGCGTCGCCCTTTTCCACTTTCTTCTTTTTTTTCCTCTCTTGTGTCATCACACCATGATCTGCATTTTCATTCCCCCGTTTCCAGCCCCATTTTTCTCTCTCCATCCCTCCATATCTTTCAAGCTCTTCTTTTTTTTTTTTTTGCAGTCTAGTGTTCAACTGATTGTTAACACACCGAAACAATCCCAACCTTTTATCTACTTACCTTTCCCCGTTTTGCATGCGCTACCACCACTACTCGATGTATCCGCACCTTTTACTCCTGCAGTGGATGCAGTTGATGAAGCCCTAAACGGAGTTTCCCCAGAAGGAAAAGTAGAAGAGGAAGAAACATTCATTGCTGCTGCTGCTGCTGCTGCTGTCGCTCCAGTGGTTGTGGTTGTGGGGGAACTCACCAAATCACTTGATTTTTCAACTTCTCCTTTTCGTTTGGAGTTTTGGGTTCCATCAACCTCGCCTCTGTTCGCCTTTTTGTCGGCCCCGCTACGCTTCCCCTCGTCGCTTTTACTCGGAAGGGGAGCAGGTGTGGCACTGGATGAAGAAACGATAATCTTTGAGGAGGATTTCTTCATTTTGTCCCGCACCACCTCCCGGTCGCTGGTTCCAGAGTTTTTTTGAGCCCTTGCAACCAATATACGTAAGGTGCTCTTCATCAATTTCCGAGTGGCTTCATCGTCTGCTAACGTAACGGTTTCTGTCACCTGCTCACGCTCCCCCTTCTTCTTACCATTGCGACTACGATTTTCGTGGTGTTGCCTCAACATCCGCCGCTCCTCCAGCCGCCGTTTGCGTTGTAGCGTCTCGACGGGGTATTCAATGTCACAAATCGCAAGCCGTGGACAAAATTCGGTCATCTTCTCTATCGCTTCCTCGTTACTCAGTCGTGTAATGCTAGTGAGAAGTTGCTCCAACTCTTTCCACGCATCTCTTCGCTCCATTGTATCCGCCACTGGTCGTATTTTCCATGGTAAAAGCAATCCTGATGTTCGTATGCTTGACTTAAGCAGCAACACAGAAGCTCGAAGCATTACGTTGTAGAACTCGCTTACACTTTTTTACGCGACTGAAACTTTGAGACGTGCTCCTTTTTGCTGTTCTTTTTTTCTTTTTTTTTTTGGCTACTCGGCTACAATTCGTATCGTACTATGCGGCGTTTACACTTGTGATTAGAGAAGCCGGTTAGACGGCCCGCCCACGACTCGTCACAGCCTGCAAACAAAGAAAGAGGGGAAACAATTCAATACGTGATTTATTGAGCGATCGCTGGATGAATTACGGGCGCAAATCAAGACACCCTTTCTTCCTTCGTTGCTTTTTTAATTCTTTGTTTCGTTTCAGTTATGTGTATAACTCCAATTCTTCGCTGGAATAATGTTCCGTAAGCTTCAGCACCACTGGAAGCCTTTGCAATACGTTAGTCTCCTCTCTAATATTTTGTGCGAGTGAGTGAAGCTGCGCTTAGGGAGGAGGAGGTTACGAAGGTTCTATCAACCTCTAGTAAAGTAGGGGTGAAGCAAAAAAAGAAAAGGAAAAAGATTATAGAAAAGAGAAAAGATGTTACGCGTTATAAATACACAGAAATATAAATTTAGAACAAGGCATGGGGAAAAAATGAAGGAGGGGGAAAAAAAAGAGAGTAAATATCAATGGCAGCAGCGGTTGAGGAAAGCGTACCAAACAACTTAGAGGAAGATAAATGAAAAACTTTCCTCCCAACTGCATATATTTTCACATCCTTCAAACCAACATTGCCTTCACAGAGGAGTAAAGCCGGATTTGAGGGAAAATAGAACAAATGGGGCTGGGAATCATCAGCAAAAGAAACATAAAAGAAAAATAAAGCGCGTAAAGAGGACGTAAAGTGGACAAATATAAGAGCACAAGAAAGAAGGAAGTTGAATGGATGGATGGATGAATGAATGAATGAAAAGGGATAGGGGGTAGCAAGAAAAAACGAATAAAAGAGGATGCGAAAGGAAAAAAAAATGCGAAAACATACCGGGTGAAACGTTGATCTCCACATTGCCTATCATGTATGTGAGCACCTTATTTACGAGGTGCCTAAGTAGCGGCTAATGTGCAGCAAGAAAACGGTGTAAATAATATTCAAATTCCTCCTAAAAGCAAAGTTCCACTACATGAAACTAAGCAGTCGACACCACAACAATAACAATCCCACGAACACAGTCCAATCACAAGTGGATAATACATGCCAGAGGCGCAAAGAGGAAAAGAGAAGAAAAAAACAATCAATCAATCAATCAAAGAAGAGAGTCTAACACGGAAAACAAACGCATCGAAATGAGAAGCACCTGCTAGATATAAAGGAGAAGTAAGCAAAGGATACCGGAAGTAATCCCAGCAAAAAAAAAGGACCTCCACGGAGAAAAGCGAATTGAAAACAATGCCGGACGAAAATGAGAAGCATCTACATACAAGTGGAAGTAAACGTTACTATTCTCTGAGAAATGTCTTTTTCTCCCCTCTCTTCAAACCGCAGGTGCCCCTATCCAATTACAAACCGCCGGCATAAACATTATGCATTGCAGTAAATAGAATCATCGTGATGCAAAACTTTGAGAGTCGGTGAGATTCGCATACAAATACATATACGCACAAGAAAACAACAAACACAAAAAAGAAAACAGAGCACCACCATCGGTAACCGTTTTAATTTCTTTTCCTCAAGCACAGACTCCTCACCATTTCCCCCTCGATATATATATATATATATATATATATATGTATCTATATATTCTTCATTCTCTCTCCTTATTTTCTTCACTCCCTATAGCCTCGTCACCCCAACTCCAGCATCATAACTCCCCTCCCCACTATGTATGTGTATGAATATTTACGTGCGTGCGAAATGTACATACATGCACGCCACTTTATTGTTTCATTCAACAGCTTGCTATCGTTTCTGCTCACGCCCTTATATTTGTTTTTATTGTATATTATTCTCCTCTCCTTTCCGTTCACTCTCCATTTACGCCGACTGCCTTTGCGTGCCCTTCACAAAGCAGTTGTGTGCATGTATGTGGGGTGCCTTTGATGGTCCCACTAAAACTTTTTTTAATTGTCATTGTTGTTGTTGTTGTTGTCAGACAAAAAACTTTTTATCCATCGGAGCGCGGTAGAGGAAAGGAAGGAAAAATACCCTCTTCACAACTGGAAACTGACCCATGGAGGCCACCGGAGTTTGAGCACATTTAACAGCATTATCTCCCTCAATTTCCTCACGGTGGTTGCATGGAGCTCACCACACATAATAAACAAAAATGCAAGCACCTCACACAAGATTCCTCATCACATGGCCACATCAAGATCCTCACACACATCCAAATCAAGTTTTACTCCCACTAAACACCGCATCAAACGTTCACTGAGACCCACAAGGAAACCACTCGGGTAAGCCAATGAAAAGCGCTCCATGCTAACTTTTTCACCCGCTACAACATTGGAAGATGGACACTTTACCAACCGAATTGGTGGACAATCAGATGAATCCGTTATATTACCGTCTAAATTTGTAAGGGAATCAGCCGTGGCTGATGTGCCAACTCCAGTGGATGACGCGCCTAAAATAGCGTTCACGGAACGCTCAAGGTGTGCCCTCCATGAAATGAAATCATCATCACTAGTCTCTGTTTGTGTTGACCCAGCCGCCGCGGTGCCCGGTTGTTTGCTGCTCGACTTCCCCGTTGGGGATGCGTCATTACTCTTCCCCTTTGACTGACTGTGCCAGAAGGAAAGCGTGTCGATTAGGTTGAGAAACTCGTACACAAATAAACATTCACGTTGCTGTGCGTTCAAAGAAGACGTATTTTCGTCCAACCGGCCAACGTCCACAAATGACTCCGCTCCCTCTCCAGCCCCCAACT
This sequence comes from Trypanosoma equiperdum, assembly GCF_001457755.1. Taxonomy (NCBI): domain Eukaryota; phylum Euglenozoa; class Kinetoplastea; order Trypanosomatida; family Trypanosomatidae; genus Trypanosoma; species Trypanosoma equiperdum. Next base: position 61,154 of record NW_027123528.1, read on the forward strand.
TGGTGAGTGTTGCTTGCATCATAAAGTAAATTCCCGCCCCCATTAGGAATGTCGGCACATCCTCGAGGGTTGATAGTGTGGGAAAGCATTGATAGAGGAAATTCTCCACAAACTCATACGTCTCAAGGCAATGCCGTTCGAAGTCAGGGTCATTGGGATCGAGCGACCGCTTCGGATTCCATATGCGACCAACGAAGTTGAGATCTGCCGAAGCCTCCCGAAGCCACTCAGATTCCGAGCGGACGCAATAACACGCGAGTATCATGCGATTCCGCTGCTCGACGCGATCGAGACGGGCCTCCTGCTCTTCCCTAGTGTCAAGCATCCGCTGCTTATAGTCGTCATGTGGTGTGTGACTGAATATTAATTTCCATGCGTAGATAGCCGCCGCGGTGAACACGCGCTGCTGAAGGGAAAGCGCAATACTCCAGTGTTCGAAGGGTCGCGGCAACGACTTGGGTATGGGTTCTAAAAACCGTAATTCATTCGTATCAACAAAACTATCCACGCGAACTGATGGTGGGTGTGTAGAGAACATATTCAGAAATGAGGAAGGTGTGCCATTCCCATCTTTCACATTTCCCTTCACCTTAAGTGAAGAGGAGTTATATATAGCTCGATACGACTTGATCTGGAGGTACAAGTCATCGCTAGACCTGGGTTTGGAAGTTGGCATCATGTTCTCGAACGCATGCACGCTGCTGTTCCCACTAATAATGGAAGCGGTTTCAGCCATTTCCTCCGCGTTGCCATCTTTACCCCTGTTCTCCTCGTTGTGCTCCGCAGCCTCCTCAACATCATCCTTTACTGTACGCCAATCGCACGAGGCAAGGACATCGTAAGCGGAATAAGGCCGTGACTCGTAACGGCTGCACATGACACGCAGTGCGTACACAAGGGGCTTCGGTGCACGAAGAAGTCGGTGTAGCATACCGACCTTGAGTGTTACTGTATCGGGGTGGTAATTGTCTGCAGCGTGCGTCGATAAACCAGAAGACTTCAGGTGTAACGGTGGAACTACTGTTGCCCTAGTGCCGCTTTTATTTTTTACAAGAGATGTTGCCGACTGAGTTCGAGTTTTAAGAGATTTCATGGGGGCACCCGTGTGCGACTTCGTTGACGCGCTACTGCTCATTGTGCTTAGTTCGGTCCTATCGTGATGGTCGCGCAGCAAACTCTTTCGCTTCTCTCGTGTTCGGTCAAACCTCTCTCGCATGGTCGGTACCGGGGACCCGCCATTCTCTTTATTCGTTTTAGCGTTTGGTGTGGACGGTTTTGTGGACTTTTCATGAGTAGAGTTCGCCACAACAGGCTTTGGCGCTTCCTCTTGCTTCTGTTGAAGAAGCCGGCGCCGGCGGCGCACGGCTAAGTTGACAATGAAGAAACTCTGTAGACGAGCAGCCATAACATTTCTGTGTTGCAGCCGCTGCTGCTGATGTTCATCTTCCCACCTCTGCTTCTGCAGCTGCTTTATCTCCAATCGTGACTTATATCGTCGCCAGCAATGAACTATGCGTGCCGCCATTTGATTACATGCCTCTGAGTCACACAAAAATACACTATCCACAGGAGCGGAGAATGGTTTCGCGGTTGCCGCCTCAGTTTCCTCCACCATCGTCTCTTCCTTCCCCTTTTTCTTCTGCTTGTCGGTGTGTTGGGCCCTCTGCCTCACACAACGGAGCAGAAAGCGTTCAATTACCTGCGCCGCATGAACCCGCCGGTGGTTTTCATCCACGGATGTTACTTCTACACCTTGGCACACGGGAGTGTTGTACTCTTTCCCCAGCAATGGCAGTTGCTCCTTCCTTGTGCTCAAAATTTCTTGATTTGATGGTCCAGTGGCTCTGAAATCACCTGCAGCTTCGGCGGGACTACCCCTCTCTCCAATTATGGACATATCGTTGCCATCACGTGCCTCATCCACCGCTGAAGGGACCATCGCCAACTGTATGGAGAATGATTGAGTGGGGCTACCCAAATTCCCACTCGTAGAGTTGCGCAGCGCTAGTCCTTGGATTGTTTCCCAGGTAGCTTCGGCTTGCTTTATCTGCGCCGCGGTGATAGCACCTTCGACGGCCGGCGTGCTGCTCTTTTTCGAGTGCTTCGTCTTCGACCGCTTTGCCGTCCTCGTAGGAGAGGCATTTCTCGCATTGAGTTTTGGAGTTACCTTCTTCGACCCCATGAGTACCGCTGCAGAAGACCTCGCTCGGCAGAATTTGTTAGCAAAGGCGCCGTTAGCCGAGGTGGTGGAACGAATATGCTTTTCGGTAGCGGTATCAAATGACAAACGCCGCTTTCCTCCCCCAATCACAAGTCTAGGACTGCGGGCAGTGCTGTCATTTCGCTGAGGATAAGTACTGTTCAAGCTGCTCTCCTTCTCGTCATCACTAGTATTCGCCCAGTCAGCAAACGCAACCCCCACAAACGGCAAATGTACGTCCGATGCATGCGTGGTGCTGCTAGAATCAACAGTCCTGTGACTATCGGCGCACCTACTCGTGCTGTAGTTATGTTCACTACCTTTCGTACTACTCGCGAAGCGAGTGAGGGGTTTGCTGGCGGGGGCTGACGACGCATGAACCGCCCGGCGCGCCGCAGCACTTAGGTTCCCCCCTGTTTTCGGTTGAAGTTTTTGTTCGCTCAGTTTCCGATCTTTGACTGCACGAGCACTATTGGTCGATGCGGACCACGTCGAAGGAAGGAACAGTGGGGTCTCCAGCAGTCCTTCATCCGCTGTAGAAATGTTTGTCCCCTCTGCCAAGGCTGAACGGACACGGTTACACAACTCCGAGAGTTCTTGCACTATGATACGCTCCTGCGAGCGAAGGAAGTGTAGATAAGCGGCAGGGATCGCCGTAGGCAGGTTAATCGATGTCAGGGATGCCGATGCCTTTGGGACACTTTGAATCTGGGGCACAGCTGGCACACTGCAAGCCTTCACTATCTCCTGCTGCTGATCGTTAGACGCGGGCCCTGCATCACCAGAAATGGAACCCAAAGGCCTCCTAACCTCACAGGATAAGTTAGACAGGCATAACAGTAGTCTCACGTTGCACCGCTGTAACTCCTTAAGACCGCTAGTTAACGAATCTGCTCGCGACTGGAGGGCACTGATGGTTAAAGATTTCGAGCTATCGTTGTCAGCCGCTTGCTCTGAATCAAGTGCTCTATCCTCGTGCAAACCATCCTGCTTCTTGTTGCACACCTCAAGGAATCTGTTCAATGACTCCCTCACATCCTGTCGCCGCTGTTTCAACTGTTCCATCTTGCTGCTATAAGGGCGGAGGTGATCACAATATGCTATCATTCGTCGCAGTGACTCATCCCGCAAAACGTTCGCTCCAGAAGCTAGATTGGTAAACTTTGTTGTGGAGGCTATCGATGGTGCCTTCACAGTGGAACATCCCTGAATCTTCGAAGTGCCTTTGCTTTTCTGTCGCCCCTCCACAGATGATTGTGATTTCGCGCTAAGAGCTGGGCCGCTTGGCATTCGCTTCAGAGAAAGGTCAATGTTTCTACCACTGGCGCTAGCACTAGCGCAAACACTGTCATTCGCTGTTGATCTATCACCGATTGGTAAGCCCACATTCGAATCAGAGGTAATATCGGTCTTTTCGCCCAAAACAGCGGCAATCCACGATTCTTGTGGTGACTGTCCAACCTCTTCGCACAATTTCCTGTAGCAGCTTACGACCTCCTTACGCATTTCATCATTGTTGCTGGGCGTCACCTCCTGCAGCTTCATCCGCATTGAGCGAGACCGAGTGTTTTGTTTTGCATCAAGCACAATAGGCGGCCGTGCAGTCCCGAGAGAACCCTTTACCGGGGACAGGAGATGTCGTTGTCCGTTGAATGTGTTTGTAGCATGCATGCTGAGTAGCGATCCCCCCTTCCTGTCGTTTGTTACACGCCGGAGTGACCGAGCCCTCCCCACCTCCTCTATTATTTGCCCAACTGCCTTCCCCCGAGACTGCTCCCCACTCCCCCGTAGTACTGCTGACGGCATACGGGCCAGTGGTGCCGTCGCCGATGTAGTGGAGCGACGCTTTCGAGAACAGCGCGGTGCCGGTGACGGGTCTGTGCGGTGCTCGACCATATCTCGCCAGAGTGTTGACAAGACCGGGGTGGCAAAGTGAGGGGAAACGGCCCGATCTGGAACGGACGGGGGCCGCCGACGAATGTGAGCTCCGGAGGAAGCGGCTAGTGTAGGTCGCACTGCTGATGCACGCAGCGTCGGATTACTTTTCGTCACTACAATGTCTTGAGGTCTAGGCTTTGGCGAAGTTAGTCCGTCTTCAGTATCCATAACACTTCGATGAGCGAGACGGGGAACAGACTGACATGAAGCGCCTGACGTTCCAGTGGTGGGATCAACTGTACCCGTCGTCGAAGCACCACCCCCCAACACTGACGACGTGGAGGGGGTGACTGCTACAGAGGCACGGCGCATAACCTTCGGCTCCCTATATATATATATATATTTATATATGTTATATCGGTCGAACGTGCGCTCCACAGCCCTTTGTACAGGCACCAACGCAGGTGTCTCCTGATGGGCAACCGCGCAACACCTCAAGATAATGTTCGGTAGCTCCAACAGTTTCCTGTACTCTGTTGTTGCCCCACTCGCTCACACACTTGTTTTCCACCCTCTGCCTTTTGTGTTGCCACAGACGAAACGATGACACGGATGAGCACAGTTGGTCGTACCAGTTCCCGTGTGGATCCCTTGCCCACTGACAGTTTGTGTGACACAATGCCCTCGGGAGAAACTTCGCTCGCGTGCCCCCCTAAAACTGCCCTCCGAACTTTTTCTGCTATCCACGAAGAACTGGCGAGCCGCCTCAGTGAAATACCGAAGGATAAGGCCAATAGAGAAACAAAGCGTGTTCTCTTGCTTTTCTGGGACCCGCAATATTTGGCGTTGGAAGATACTTTCCTGATGATTCCGTTTTCTCTTCTCACCGTTCCTTTGGTTCGACTCAAAATTAGTTTTATATTTCGTTGTTTCCTTTTTTTTTTTTGCTCTGTTACTGTTGCTTTTCGCTTCTTTCCTCTGGTAATATATACACGTGTGTATTTTTACACTTCACCCCTTACGTGTGCCCACACCTTACCTGCTATAGGGATTGTGGATCCCACCGAACCACCTCTACTTTCCCTTTTTAAATTCAACCTCTCCTCTGTTTAGTTAGTTCTGTCGCTGGGAATGTGTGAAAATAGGAAGCGAGAGAAGTAAATAGGCAGACGCCTAAATAAGGTAGTAATACAGTGACAACAACAATAACGTAAAAAAAAAAATGCAATGATTACCAACATAACGATTTTCTAAACTGATGGCGATATGATTAACACTACTGGAAGCATCGGACCACCTGCTAGAATATAAGCATTAAAAAAAAAAAAAAGGACGCCACTTGCCGGACAAAGCCTAAACTATCCATACGAATACGTCGCACCGTGTGTACATCTCAGGACTCACAGAATAAATCCCTTTACAAGTGAAACCCCGGTTCGCTTTGTTTTGCTTGCAGTACGTGGCTACGAAGCCTCCGCATGGTCTCTTTTTGTTCTGGTGTCAGTTGTTGTTGCTCTTCGGGCGTCATATCCCGAGAGGTTTGCCCTACTAAAAGCTGTACGGCATACGAATACCATGATTGATAAAAGATACGCGCATGCTTCTCGCTTGCGTCTATGTGACGCTGAAACTCCGTCTGCACGAACCGATCACCAAACTCACGCTGAATTGGATGCAACTGCTTTGCATGCAACTTATACAAAGTGCGGTAAAGGCGGCATATGGCATGTGTCCATCCTTCGCTGCGGTATTCTACAGAACTCAACTCCATTGGATGGGGTAGGGCCTGGAGCCCACTGATGCTACCGATGCTGCAGCAGCTACGGGCAGTAGCGGGGAAACCACGAAAGGTGGTTACATCATCACGATTTTTGTTGAGGCGTAAATGCCAAGAGGGCCTCGCTCGCATAATTTTTTTTAACTACTTCGTTGAATACCTACTACTTGCCACTACAACTGTGGCAAACCTTCCTTTTCACTCAATGCTGGGAGCGCAGCTCACTTCGTTCCTTCTTATTTGCCCGACGTATTTTGACAGTTGTTGTGCTGTTTACGTGCCAACGCGGTAAAGCAACGGCCCACGCTATACAAATATGAGATATTTAGCGGTATGGAAAAAAAAAAGTAGATAAGGGAGGAGGGGGAAAGAAATGCGAAGAACCAAAATAGTCAGCAAAGTGATTAACAAGGCAAACCACTTTTCGTCCACCCACTACCCAGTTACGTATCTATATCTTGATTTAACACAAACGCACATACGAATATAAGTTTTGCCCCACACTCTCCAAATTTACACAACTCCACGGGAGAAGGGGAAGATACGATTCCATACGTGCGTCTGTGGCACGCAATACATTCAACGCATGTAGGAAAAGGTACAGAACCTCCCCCATACGATATGCACTGGCCAAACCGGACCATAGATATACATTCGTTGCAAACACAATCATGAGCGGCCCGTCCGCTAATTTACAGTGGCCAACGCTGACACATGAGCACAGGTGAAAACAAGTGCACATACGCATACTTGTACTTCTGCAGCTAACTGACAGCCGCACTTGGAGGGTAAACTCGTCTCATCTTTGGGATACTGAGTTCAGTAAACATGGGCGCGTGTGTGTGTGTGTGGGGGGGGGGTGACCTTAGTACCTTAAAAAGAAACTAGAAACTTTCTGGGCCCCCTTATTCGTTAGTCTCCGCAGCAGCGGCAGTGGGGGATAAAATAGCACTAGTGGAGGCATGGGAGATTCCATCAGATCCCAAAACGTCATCCGCGCCCTCTCGGTTGATCAATTCGTGCATAGCTCTCCGCGAATCCGTCGTCATGTGCAGACGGGGTTCCGCATTGCTTTCCCCCCTCAAGTGCGGAGTGAATGGCCCTAAATCCGCTGCACCTCGCGCGTCGCAACGAACCAAAGTGAGGCGCGGAGGCATCGCTGGAGTGGCATACCCTTCATAAATATTTATTTGGGTTGCCTTCCATATGCGGTAAACGTCACGGGCATTATCCACTCGCTGCCGTCTGACCGTTGAGCGTTCGGCGATCACTTTGTGCAGCTCCTCTGCGATTCTGTTGACTCTACGCTGTACAGGAAGACCAATTAACTTCATATCCATTCCCGCCTCCCGCAATGCAGCTGCGGATCGGTCAGCCAGCACACGCTGGCGATACATAAGAGAGACGAGTGAAAAGTTAAGCAGTGCAATATGGCGCTGTAGATTCTTTTCACGACCATACTTCTCGCTTACTTGTTGCCATACCTCATTTGTTGTCGCGGAGTTCAACACCAGTAGTGCACAGAGCTGCCGTAAGGTTGGTCCAACGGCCGGACGCTTCAGTTGCGGAACCACGTGATTCCGCGTGACGTACTGATGCGCATTCACATAGAGGTCATTAAACGCACTCATTTCCTCATGTATGGGCTGTAGTTGCGTTTCACCGTAGCGCGCGCGAAGCATAACGCGAAATGGTTCGCTAGTGTTGCGCAACTTCAGCGGCCATGGATGATAACCCCTACCGTACTCAGTGGTGAGCATTGGACCAATTAGGCTGGTGCCAGCGGAGACAAGATCTTGCAAAGCGGTAAAGGAAGTATAAAGCTTTTCATTGTCCCGTAGAGAGGCATCTACAACGGTGGCCCTGTTGAGGATACCATCCATCATTAAATACACAGAATTCCATAGTTCACTCAAATTTTCAACCGTGGCCCTGCGAATGCGGCGGTAGCTACTTCTCAGTTCGTCAACTTGTTCCCTCAGAAACTTTTCCAAATACTGCTTGTCCGTTGCATTTTTTATCTTCGTTATCTCCCTCTCCTTTGTGTTGAGTGCAGCCAATAATTCCCCTCGACTTCGCGCGTAGTTCTCCTTCATCTTCCGCTGCACGAGCTCAAAATGCTTCCGTGCTCTTCTCTCAGAAGTTTCCGGATCGGTAACCATTGCCTTCCCAATGATTTCCATGTTCGCGTTCCTTGCCTTTGATGCAGAAGCAGGAAGTACTTGATCATTTTCCACCGCCAGCAGGACAAGGTCGAGAAGACTCTGAACGGCTGTGCAGTCAATGGATATTACGTCACGGGTCATACTCATAGACCTGTTCAGCCCACCACCGCGACCATCGTAGGCGTTCATGTTTCGAGTTGTGTAACTACTTCCAATGTCAGTGGACGGGTCGTCTACTGAGGCATTTTCGTCGTTTTCATCGCTGTGCGTTCCATGTCGCCTGTGACTTTGTGCCGAACCCGGGGTCGGACGACGCGTGAGATCACTTGCGCTGTTGTTCAGCCCACGAGAACTCTCGTATGCACCCGGCCTTGACACCCCAGAGGAGGGTGGTCGCCAAAACTCACCCCGAGAGAAGCTATTGTTCCGCTTTCGATCCCCGCCGCACACACCCGCTGGTGACTGAAAATATATGGGTGACGCCTGCATCCCCGTCAAGGACCGCTGCTGATCCTTCAGTGCAGTCTGATATTGTATTTGTTTTTGTTGTACTATGGTAAGTTGTGAACGCAAGGCTGAGCACTCCCTGTAAAGTGTTTCGCGCAGGTATTGTACCACTTTCTTCTTGCGAGAGGTGTACTGTTGTTCTTCACTCAGTTCCTCCTTTAGCAATTTTATTTCTCGCTTCTTCTCCTCAATATCAACGTGGAGACTCTCTACATATCTCACAAGCTCGTCATACTTTTCGCATGTCACCGTAGTTGTGCTATTGCTATCTGTGACGACCCCAACAGATACGTACCGTGTTTCCTGGTGACATTTCGCAACTTCTGATAACTCTTTTGGTTTACCACCGCCAGATAGTGGAGCATACTGCGTGTCAAGTTTCGATGTGCAGTGGCTTCTTGACGAAGAGGTGGGAACGGAGTGTTCCCTCGTAAGGTCACCCCCCTCCCGTCCTACGGTGGATACCTCGCTGCTAAGGTCCTGCTGTATGCTTCCAGACGTCACAATCGCTGCGGGTCGGGGTGCAAACTTAAGCTTCATGTCAGGGGCTTTGTTTTTTGAAGGGGATTCAACGTTTTGCGGAATCCTGCTGCTTTTTCCATAAGTTGCGGGAATGGCAGCTTCAGCGAAGTTCATCTGCAGAGGTTTCTTCGCTTCTGAACCCACCCAAGTTCCTGTGAGCGAAACAGACTGTTGACAAAGTGTAAACTGGGAAGACATAAGAGTTTTCGGTTGTTCTGCCACTTGTTCTTGTTGCTGAGGAACTGGCTGCTCATCTACAGGTGGTACCTCAGGGTCATTGGCCGCAGCACACATGTCCCCTGTGCAAGCAAGTACGGACCCATTTACTGGATCCCGTACGTAACATGCGTTAGGCAACACGGTTGGCTGTTTACGGAACTCTTGATAGAGTTCCTGAAGTTTCATAGGGGTCAGTAATCGTTCCCCATCACCTTGGAACTGCGAATAGGACGGTATCTCCTTCAACAACCGGTCTAATAGTGCACGACTCTCGAAAACCTGGCAGAGACATGATTTGATTGAACCTATTTGTGCTATTTTTAACTTCTCCACAATAGTATTTGTGACCTCCTCCACGATGAGACGCAACGTCTTTGGGCAGGGCTGCTGTGCGAGTAAGGCACCCTCGTCACCCTCGTCACCCTTCATTGGACTGGACAATATAAGGTTCTTCCCTACTGACTGCGATGATGGCCGCTTCTTCACCAAACTTGGGGTTGCTTCAGGTAACAAGGTGGAGGTAAGTGACATGTTGGAGTTCATTAACTCCTCTTGTTCAAAAGTTCTCTCAGGTACCTTAGAGTCCTTATCACTCTCTACACCCAAGCGAATGCCTAGCGGGGGGGTTCCTACACTACCGTAATTTGCACGCCATTGTAATTGTCGCATCACCCGATGGTAGACACCCTCCAACCGCGGATGTACGTCTTTCGACGACAATGTCTTTCCCGCATTCTTAAGAGTTTGATAGCCATTTAGATCCCTCATATCTTCTCGACTTCCATCGCTATCCGAATTATCGGTTGCCCCATCGAGTGCTCGTCCACCCGACCGCTTTGTAAGCGTCGGAAGTGTAACGGTAGCAACGCGTGTGTTCTGATTGTTGACAAACACACGCGCCTCCTCGCCCGCTGTTTGGTTGACCATGGTTTCCTCAACTAGATTCCCTATCGCGAAAGGGAGTTTTTCAACAATATATATATATATATATATATATGCAATTTCTATGTATGAGTACCTATATTAGCAAGCAACTCTGAATAGCACACAAAACCAGATCGATCACGGACAGGGTAATGGGGGCACGGCCAACAAAACAATGGATATCATAGTGTGTGTGTGCGACCGCCACCACATTTTACAAGCAGTGTCTTGCTGTAGGTGGAAGGTAGCGCCAACTTGAGATAAAGTTTAAAAAGGCCTTGATCATAGCTCTTCTTTGGCACGCGTTGTAACGGTGCAGTCCCGTAACTCTTAGAAAATTTAGTTACAACTGCCAAACACCACGAGCCAAACATACACGGAGCCACGGCTGCACGACACTTTTATTTTTCTTCCTCCCGGGGACCTGTGTTCACAAGGAAAAACTAGAAAGGGACACAATGTAAATCAAAGACGCACTCCACGTACTGCAGGCAGGAGCGGTAGAGTCAAGGACTGTAACTATATGTGCATTCATGTTTTAATAAACTTGTCTGCCTGTGTAACTACTGGCCCACGCCCTATGAGGCGCACGCAGCACCTCCTTCACCTTCCATTGCCTCTGCACGGCTACGGGTAAAGACCCATTCTGCTAAAGAGAAAAAACAAAACTAAGAGCGAACAAGGAGCAGAATAGCAAATACGAGATATAATTCCGTATATTCCACCTTCACATGCAATACAAAAGCCTCCTAGGGCGCTAGTTTGACAAACTTCAACGTGACTTTAGTAGTTGAAGTGGTTGAGTCCGCTCACTACCCAGCAGCGGCCATATAAACTACACATCAAGACAAGCCGACCCACGCAGTTGTTAGGAGGGAGGATAATAACATTAAACAGGGAGATAACTCTCAACAACCGTGACGGTTGCCATGTGTCCCCTAAATACCGGTGCGCGAACGGGGTAGCAGCATTCAAACTACGACTCCGTTATTTTCTTTATACAGAACGACGCGTAGCACCACCGACTGTCCATTTTTCACAGATGCAACGAGGCTTTTTCTTTTTTTTTTTTTGCGCATTGACTGTGTCTTAACTGCACCGCTCTCCCATTCATACCCCTCCCTCTTCGTCCAAGCAAGTACGCGATGTGGCCGCGCGCACCACAAATGCTTATATATATATATATATATTTATATATCCACTGCACAATGTTTAGCGGCGATGGCAAAACACGAAAACATACACACACACACGCACACGAAAAGGCCACCGACACGTATGGAGCACGTATGTCTTGAGGGGGGGGGAAAGAACAAAAACAGCTTGTAACGAATGTTAGCCCTCTGGGGGAAATGTTGTCCCCTAAATTCTAATCGGTACATATACAGTCAACAGCGAACCCATGCAATGCCGGTCACTGTTACCTGCCGTGATCATGAAATAGGTGTGCCACACACTCTTCCGGTGCCACACTCAGAAACCAAAAAGTACAGATACACACATTTATATATATGAATACCAAGGGCAAGGAGGAAAAAAAAAGGAAACAAAACAACGTCTTCCGCCATGTTTGTACAAATTCACCAACAAGCGTTTCTTTTCCCCGCGTGCCTCCCCCCCCCTACATTTACAGGACCCCTGCAGTTAGTAGAGACGATGAGGTGATCGAAAGGATGGAACGGTAAAAGGTGAGCATAAGGAGCTGCGGAGGAAAGAGCACCTCCAACCCAACGTCAACTGCTATATGGTTAAAAAAAAGGGGGAGGGGGGACCGAATACACAATACGACGTACATCCCTTGCGAGGTGTGAGTGCAATGAAACAATGCGGTGGGGATTGGTGATATCACCACAAGGGTTCAATCGAATTGGTCACCTAATATAGTTTCTTAGACAAAGTCCAGTGAATCATGTTAGGCGGGGGATTCGCGTCACCCATGTCATATTTCCGGCAGTAGCTGAGCCGTGACGTCTCGTAAGGCAGTGGTCGCTCCGGCAGCCATTTCGGTCCAAGTAACTTCACTATTTCAGAAACTGGCTTGGGCCCGGTTGTTAAAAAGTAATCAGCATCACGCAGCTGCGCCAAGGCAACAAGTGGAAGCAGTTTCTCTCCCCCATTTGCCCGTGCATGCTCGGGAACCGTATTGGACCCCCGGTTCGTCGTTCCTCTCAGTCCTGTTGGATCCGTACCTTGCAACGTCGACTCATAAGTGCCTCTCAGATTATTGCCATCCTCACTTTCTGTGGACTCTTCCCGCAGTGGCGTGTGAGGTAGAGTTGCCTCACCATCCCGTTGGTTAATTTTCGGCATGCACACATTGGCTGTAAATCCCAAAAGCACATGGTCGGGGAGATCGGTGAGTGCCACCGGCTTCGACATGGGACTCTGACCACACTTAGAGTTCGTAGACCGGGGGGCATGAGTAGGCAAAGTTGCTCCCTCAGCTCTATCCGGTAACGAACTTGCCGGGAGGTAACTAACTGCATTGGCATTCTGTGCCAGGGTTGTTGAGCCTGCTCTGTAGCCTGCTGCTGCATTTCGATCTTCCCTGCGACTTTCAGCTCCAGGAGATATAAAACGACCCTGAACCTCACTAAAGGTGGCCTGTAGCTTCTCTGGAACCTCCGCCCACAACACTTTCCCCTTCCCAACGACCGAACTGATACCCTCACGGGCCCGTTCCACGCAACGCAGATCACTGGATATGACGTCCTCAACGGTCTTGCGAATCTGGAATGGTTGAGGTCGTATATCGCTTAGTTGCAAACTGCGAGCCAAGTCCACTGCCACCGTTCTTTTCCCATTTGTGGTGGATAGCCCGATTCGACACACCTCATTAGCAGCTCTTCGTTCTGAAGTGGTGCTGGGACGCAGCCTAGCGTAGTCCCTGCTTGCACCGCTTTTGGATGCGGCATTGTAGTTACAATCGAGTACACTTCCGATATTGGGGTTAACGCGCGGCGGTTCGCCATCAGCCGCAAGAAAGCGAGAGCCGTCACCAAAGTCGTACATGTGGTTGTATGTGAGTGTCAACTCAGAGGGATCCTTTTCATGCGGGATGTAACACCCCTTGCTACGGTGGTTGTAATATACATAACTCTGCCTGGCTTTGTCGACACCCTTCGAGGGATCCTGTCGCCGTATGAGGCGCTCGTAGCACAGCTGGTGATACAGTGAAGGGTCCATCACTTCTTTTTCGCGACGTAGCGTTCCAGACATAGATGCAGCGGGTACCAGATGAGCTGCGACACGCGCCGATCGAGTTTTGGGTGAGCTGCTTGATGTGGTGGAAGGCTCTTGTCGTGGTCCCATGTCGTTCTTATCGAAAGTTTCTCCTCCGATGGTACTCAACCTTATCGTTGGAGTAGGAGGTACTCTCAAACTCTCAGTTGTTGCTGTTGATGGTGCTGCCTTCGGGGAGCCAGCACCGCCTTGACCACCGTCGGCATCACCGACAGCATTCGCCAAATGGTGGGTACTGTTTGCAGCCCCCTTTACATTGCCCGCCCCTGCTGGGCCTTCTTTCCGAAGCGACCTGTGAGCAATCATAGTTTCCTTTACTTGACCGTTTCCGGGCTGATCGGTTTTGGGTTTGTGCGGCACGGCCCATGACGCCAACATTTTTGTTTCCTTTTGATGTCCCCTAACGATATGCGACGTCACGATCTATCTGCCTCTGTACTCCCCTTGCCGTACCTCTTTCCCCCTTTAAAAAACAAAACACAAGGTCGCTTTTCGCTCCTTATGATCCGTTGCTTTATGTCTTATACACGATAGCGGTCGTCGCCAACACTGCTGGGAACCTGCCACTCTACCAGTTGTGGAAATGCCCGTTAGGGGGAAGAAAAGAAAGAGGGGGAAAGTTAAGTACACAACATTTTTGACTTTCATATATTTTGGCCATGCACAAGGCATGCATACCGAAGCACAGGTTACTATCACTATTTTCTGCTGCAGCTCATTTGTGACATAGGTAAACATAGATATGGGGAAATACATACAGATACAGTGGTTAGCGACCCTCATCAATACACAAACTCCACGTTATCTCCGGTAGTTGGATTTGAGGATTCGCCACCATCGACTTATTGTTCCCTTTCTCGCCTTTCTCTGGGCCCCTCTTTCCCATATATACTCACCATCCGGTGTTCCACAACTGTAGAAACAAAACTAACCATAAATGTACATACTGACAAGAGATCATAGCACCAAAGGTACGGGAAGGTTTCCAATAAACATATAATTCGACGTTGTAAAGCTACAAAGGACTGAAGGGAAAAGAAATTCCAGACCGCTACACATGTGTGGGCATGTGTACTATACCAAAGAAGGCAAATGTTAAAGAAAAAAGGTATAGCATCTTTCCTTTCCTCTTCCCATTCTTCGCATGTCTAACTACATAGTTACATTCGGACCGTTACGCTCTCCACTACTCAATTCCTTTCCTCCATAATCAAGACATTATTCATTCAACCACATCCCTATCGTCATTTCTTGGCCTCTGTCTTAATCTTTGGAAGCAGTTCCACAAGACGGATATCCTCCAGTCGACTCGCCTCAGATTCCATTACCTTCCGTTTCTTCCTATACGGTTTGCTGTCATTCGTGATTAACTGCATCGGGGACCAACCGCGGCGCGTGCTCATGTATGCCTGTCGTTGTCGCTGTGGAGCAATGCCCGTGAGATAAGCGGGTGGCGAGTGCTCCAGGGGAAGCCCCGGCGTCGGTGACGGGAGTTTTGTCGTTTCTTCTGCTTTGGCAACGGCTGTGGCCGAGTCACACGTGTCTGTGGGCCCCACTTGATCTGTAGTTTCGACTGCTAATGGTTCCACCTGGGAGTTGGTCGCTTGGATGCTGGGCAGACTGAACATGAACCCCAAGTACAAGGGGTTATGATTGGGTGGTCCTGCTACCATTGCCTTCCCCGCCTCCTGCAGCATTTTCTGCCGCTCGCGATTCTGCAGCATAGCTTGCACTAACGGACCGCCCCTTTCGTAATTGTACATCCCGGGGGCACGACAACTGGGGACGAGTTCAGCTCGCCCTGATGTGGGTGAGTTCAGTGCGCGGCGCATACGCAAGTGTCGCTCTTCAGCTCCCCGGGTCTCACAAAAATGGCGCCTGCCGCCTCGCACAGAGTCTAGCACATAATTATTGTTGCGCGCATCACGTGCCAGCAGTAAATTTTGCATACTGTTAAAATCAGATGGTGCAAGAGCGTTGACAAGGCGTACACCATTTCCGGGAGCGTAAAAGTCTACTCGCAGTGAATCCCTATTAACGGGGTCCGGTGCGTATTGACGGCCGAGTCGCTTGTGTCTGTAACCGGGGTGGTTGCCGGGAATGGTGTTGTCTCCGTAGGGGGTTGCATATTCGGACTTGTGAAATGCAATCGAAATGTTATCTCGTAATTCCCTCCCATCCAACATTTGCTCTTCAGGATGGGAGACACACAAAAAACGTTGGTTTTAATCGTCCCCTTCTCGCGCGCCTGCTTCCTACACGTTCCAGCGCTCCTGACCACTTTGCAGAGTTGCAGACAGGCGGTGGACTAATCATAACGGTGATAAAGGAAAGGAGAGGACGAGTAAAGAAGTGGATAAAGGCAGTGCGCGTGTGGGGGGAGGGGTGGGAAACAGCATGGAAGTAATGCAATCAAGCAAGTTAAATTAAATTGGGCAACAAAGGTTAAACAAGAAATAACATATTCATGTCAAGGAGGGGAACATATCCAGCACATCCCACATATATATATATGTATCCACAGACACCCCTGCATACACACACACACACCTCCACACCATACATACGCCCACAAGCGGGAGTACATGGAAGTAGTGCACTAAGAACGGTGTTCAATACGTTCATCCACTTTTGCTTTCCCAGACGTTAATCAGGACTTGGGGCACCCCACAGAATACCACATCAGTTCCCTACACACACACAAACACACGCGCACACATTCGTGAGACTATTTCGGAAAAAAAAATCATTCGCCTCTTGGAGCGGGTAGGCGTGCAAAAAAAAAAAACAACAGACCATCTGTTTAAGTTAAACAGGCATACGCGGCCAGTTAAAACATGACTTCCGCACCCTTTCCCTCACCTGTCGAAGATCTATACATCTACTAACTACCATCCCTCCGTCCTACTTACTTTCTTTTGTTTTTTTCCACGCCCCTATTCCTTAATCACACTTAAATGGAGCAACTCACAATTTTTTCTAATCCATTACCCCAACCAGCCAGGTGCTACACATACACCTCTACGCAACACAAACTAGTGTGCGTTAACTAAAAATATATATATTATTCATGTTTATCTGTATTCGTAAATAAAAATAATAATAATAATGAAAGAGGGTAAATAATGTGTTAGCTAACAAATAAAAGTAATTACGCTCCCAACTGACGGAGTGAAGGGAAGGCCAACATCTCCCCGTGCCCAAACAGTGAGGGTTTTGAGCCCATCATGCACTCTTTCACTTCTTTCAACTCACTGGCTGTGACGTTGCGAACAGCCGCTAGCACCTCTGAGGGATTTAAGTATTGTGTTGAGTTGGAAGCCTTGGCGTCAAGAGACAAACTTGTGCCCAGATAGTCACATATGTCGCGAGACGAATCCCAGCACTGACTTGTTAGTTCAACCGCAGCGCGGTGCTTGGCTGCTTCCAATAGTGCTGCATTATCAAATTTCACGTTCTGAATGCCCTTCATTGTCGCTTTAACCAGCGGCACAGCATTTTCTGGCGAGGTTATAGCGGTGAATCCCACAAGTCCAGCAGAGTGATACGGTAGGTAAAACGATCGCACACCGTCCAGCACGACATCTTGCTCGTAGCGTAAACTGTCGTGGATGACTATGTTGAACAGCTGTTGGTAAACAAGAGTGGCCACATAGCGCTGCAAGGACGTTTTGGAGCGACCAAACGCAAGATAACCGACTGCAATGGCGGTCTCGGTGTCCATATCTGGTTTCGTACACATTTCCTTTGGCCGGTCTTCGTGTTCGTGGAGTTCACCGCCGCTGTACTGGGAGTGTTCATTCGTGATGTCAAAAGCAGGTTTGCCCAGACCCTTGGCAAACGCGGCGTGGTGCGGGGCGTTGCTAGAATGCGGATATGGGTTGCTTTCATACTCGGCGACGAGTTCATCGTGCTCCATATTGACACCGGCAACAACGACACGATCTGGAGTTACATATCTGGCATACTGATCGAGCAAAGCCTTGCTTGTAATGCGCCCGTTACTCCACTCTGGAACGTGGCGGGGGTTACCCAGCGGCTCCTTGTAAAATGCAACGGTTTCAAGTTGTTGAATAGCATACTGCGCTGGGCGCTGCCAACGTAACTCCTTCAGGTTGTTATCAATTGTGTCCCGAAAGCGCTCCAAATCCGGTTCGTGGAATCTTGGAGCAGAAATCGCGGTGAATATTGTATCTTGTAAGAGGTTAAGATCAAACCGCTTCGCATCGCTTGTTGCACCGCTTGTATTACTCTTCCACATGTCAACACGAGCATCAAGTCGAAGCCCGATGTAGTACTTATCTTTCTCAAAGTGAGAGAACGAAGCACCAGTACTGCGAATACTGCGGTCCAGTTGGAAGAGTGAGTTATTGTAGTTGCTTGTCGTGAGTGCGGTATGCATCAGATGATGAAGGCCCGGACAGCCAACTGGATCGTAAGCAGGACCCGCAAGAATATAGGCGCCGATTGACACCACAGGACCACCTCGCTGCTGCGTGATGATTCGGGTTCCATTAGGGAGTAGCGTCGTCTTCGCCTCACCAATGCCAGCTGACTGCGCAGCAGAACCGGCTGCCGCGGGAGTTGAGCGGCCAGTCGGTGACCACGACTCAGTCAGGGGTTTCTGACCAAAGTTGTACTGCGAGATTGACCGTGCATTCTTGGCAGTGACGGCGGGTATGGCAGCAGCAACGGCGCGTCGGTACATTTCCCTCCTCTTTTGTATTTCTTTTTTTTTGTTTACTAGCGTGTAGTATCTGATTGTACTATGTTTCGATAAGAGCACACCGCCACAACTGGGTGTTACGCGATAGATGCCTTTTAAAATTGATATAGGGCAACTATCCGAAAAAAAGAGGGTTGCCATTTGGAAGTAAAGAGAAAATAAGACCGAAAAACAAATAGTGACACCTTTATAACGACATATTTTTTCAAACATACGGAAGTTGTGACCCCGCATCTTCCACTCGCACATGTGCTACTTCATGTCGCCAATTAATCTGAGCGGCGCCATATCCCCCCCCCACACACACACCAATGAAAAATATTGAGGGAACCACACTGAAACAAACTTCAAACAATATCGGGGTACGGGATCAATGAAATTTGTTCACAAGCACATGCTTCAACCTCCAATTTCCCTTTTCTTCCCTCTCTCTGTTACCGCAGAAGGGCTTAAGTGGGCACTATAAATGCTTGCACGTGCACGTGGTAGCCACCGTAGCGACAGCAAAACCAATGAGTAACCCAAGGCGTTGGAATAGGCAGAAGGTAACGAGCAGAGCAGAATAAATGACCACGGCTTGTAGTTCAGTGGAAGCATATCAAAAGTCTGTGGTGCCACACCATCGATGCTTGCATATCCCCCTTTCCCTCACTATCTCTCACGTCGTCTCTTCCCACAACCCCCCCCCCCAAAAAAAAAGAAGGACGCCATTTCTTCTAGGCTGCATTTTCCTCATGAGTCAACTGACGCAGGTCCACATTGACTTTCCTTCGTGCTCCACCTCTCGGTCGCGCGATGAAAAAGGTTCGATATATATGTATATATATATATATATATTCATCGGGACGCCACGCACAGTAATGCGTAGATGCCTGGCAACGTCCTCATACGTCCGCCCCATTTTTGAGTTTCACTTGCGCTTATGTATCAAGTGAGACACATGTATTTCCTCTCTTAACATTTCCTTCCTTTTGCCTTCTCTATTGTCAACAGCCCATATACGTGTGGATTTGATTCAGATTCGGTATGCATTTGTTTTTTCTGTGTGTGTGTTTGCTTGTGTTTTGCGTTTCTTGCATTCGCAAAACGTGGGGCGCTTGTTGATGTGTAGATGCATATGTTTGCATATGCGAATGGCCCCGGTTATTAGTATCGTTTTGAGTAACCACAACAATTATAATAACGAAACGACAATAGTAGTAAAATATTAAATTATAGTAATAAAAATTATAGTAACGATAAACACATTTATAGTACCGGCGACAGTAATGATAATGGTAATATTTGTAATAAGAAAGACAACAAAGAGGCACACACACACACACACACATAACCAACTCAAAACCAGGGGAAAAGAAGGAGAGAAAGGAATGGGTGGCGGGTGGAGACAAACAATCAAACCACCGAGCGCAAAACCTTGTTATCCTTCTTTACCTCACGCCGTTACTTCATTATATTTTCCCTCTTCTTTTCTGTTGATATTTTGCTTTTCTGCTTATTTCACTTTGAACCGTACCGACGACCAACATAACCTGCCACCACCACCTCATCTTTACTAACCTTCCGCTCTCACGTCACACATACTTTCTCTCTCACACACACACGCACAAATACACGTAAAAAATATTTCTTACAATGGTGCAACAATAGGGGTGCACCCCACGACTACGAAAAAAAAAAGGTGAGCAAGGCAGCGCAAATGTCTTTCGGGGTCACACGTGCTGCTTACTTTCTTAGTTAAGCATATACTCTTGTATTCCATTTTCAGCTATTGCACGTGTACATCTGATGGCGCTGCGGTGCGGCAACCATCTTGTGATCACCTTTTCTTTCACATCCTTTTCCCGTCACTACTTCCTCACCCCGCAGCGCCCCAATTCATTATTCCTAGCTACAAGCTCACAAACAGGGGCCACACACGCGAAGAAACAGAGAAGCATAAGCACAGTAAGACACACTCCCCCTTCCCATTTCTCCCCTTCCCCCATCCAGAACAAACAAACATAAAACATTACCCAGCCAAATACCTACGTCAATGCCCGACAACTTTCCGAATTCTACGCTTATTTCGACCATTTTGTTCACCCTCCGGTAACTCGCCTCGTGAGCTGGCAATCACACGACCCTCTGCGTGTCCTCTTCCTCCTGCACTCATCTTCTTTGTCCTCGCGCACGGACACATATGCTCAAGAGTGGGAGAAACAAAGAGGGATGATGCTGCACCCCGCACGTTGATACGCATATATAGACGCAGTCAGGCATGCACCTGTGTTTAGGTACATTTTATTCGGAAAAATACAAATCATCATATTTATTTACATATATGCATACGTGCTTCTGACCTTATTGGTTAAACGAAAATGCAGAATACATATATATATATATATGTATATGTATATAACAATAACAATTAAGTAAGCAAAAACAGAACCGGTGGAGTCGCATGTGCACTTCTGTCAGACTCCTAATTTACCCCTTTCCCGATTCACATACGTCTTAAGTACTGTGCTCGCCCAGACACACTGCTTCCTCTTCTATTTTCGTTCCCTCTTTTTCGTTGCAGAGGGTTTCGAGGGGGTGGAGCGGGACCGCTTCGCAGCCGCTGTACTTCCTTTGGTCTTACCTTTCTTGGTATCCTCCTCCCCCTCTCCTACAGGAGCCGCTTCCTCTGCCTCTGCTGCATTCTCGGCGACCTCGCCAGTGTTTTCCTCACTGTCCTTAACACGGCGGCCCCGCCTTGCCTTTGTTTGCACCTTGTTCACCTCCGCACACGTTGAGGGAACGGGGTCTGATTTCTCACCCTCCTCTTTAGTGCCGCTCTCACAACTCTCTTTGTTTTCGCTCTCACCCTCCTCATTGTGTGGTACTTCCATACCATTCACTTGAACCTGTGGTAGCTCGGAGGGTATCTCAGGGGGGATATTTGACTCCGCTGGTGACGCTGCCTTGCTCGCTTCCGATATTTCGTCCGGAGCCGTTTTTGACTCGGCCGTAACGTTATCGACCGAGATATCCAAACCTCCTTCCGACATGGCAGAGGCAGTTGAGGAACGGTTCGATCCGGTAAATAGGTCATTGTCATCGCCACCGTTATCGCTATTGCTGTCTGTAACACCAATTTCTACCGTATGCATGGGCTTACGTCCTTGTTTTTCCGGTTCTAGTCGAGAAGGGGAAGAGTTCGAGACCCCACGTCCCCTGTCGCCACTCTCGCACTCCACGCCGCCGCTGAGGAACTTGCCACTTATCCTCGCTTTGCTGTTATTCCCACCACCAGAATGGGTAGAGCCACCAGCAGCAGCAACCGCATGTCCACTAAACGACTGCAAGTGTGGTGTTGGGGGTGAAGTGGGAGAACGGACTGACGGCTCCGCATCCCTCACCACCTCATCGTTCTTCCCGCTGTTCTCGCCGTGTCCACCCGAACGAAGACCTCGCGCGTCGTGGGCTGCCACAGAGGATCTTCTTTCTTTTTCGAGCAACGCCAGGCTAAGGTTCTGCCGCTGGGATTTCGTGAGAGCCCGTAATTCTGTAATTTTTGAGGCGATCAACTCGCGCAACTGCTGTTCAGTATAGTGTCGGTGCATGCAGTTGTTGCGGGAGCAGTAACCATGAATAACAAAGTGTGCGCACACCTGCTGATCAATGAGCTCCACTGGTTTGCTATTTTCTATATCCGAAGCCTTTGCCTTCAATATGAGCACTACACCACCCCGGCAATGTACATAGCGCGTGTCTCTTCTATTCGTAGGCACCGTGTGCTCCCGTGCCCAGGCAGTGCAACGTGGCCCCGGCATCGTGGCACAAACAAGTTCTCTGCCCCCTCTCACATAGTTTTCGTACACGTCCGGTGGTATGTTGGCAAGGGGCGGCAGTGGATCCGGTTCGCTGCGCGCATACGGCGACAACGACCAGTGAGCGTTTCCACCGCGACCGCCTCTGGCACCCCTGCCTAAACCTCGGCCACCTTTGCCGTACGCGGAGCCACCATACTGTATTGGTGGTGGCATGAGTCCAGCTCCACAAACCGGTTGGTTCATCATGTAATATGGTGTACCGTACGGCATAGGGACGGGTGGAGCCACCATTCCACGGTTGTCCATGGGCATATTCACGCCAGTACCCATCGGAGGCGGGACGCTGCCCATCAGGGATGGGTTGTTAAAACTCATCGGGGGAGGTTGATGTAGTGGCGACGGTTGAGAAAGCATTGCCGCCTGATGTTGCTGTTGCTGTTGCTGTTGTTGTTGCAAAATCATCAGCAGCAGTGCCTGGTTGGTAAGTGGAGTGGGAGTACTAACACCAGTATTCGGACTAGCACCATATGATCCTGTGGTACCCATGGTGTTGGTCAGCAGCGGTTGCGGAGCTGGGCCGGTAGAAGCCTGCGGAGCTAACTGCACCTCGGATGATACCTGCTTATTGGAATTGTAACACTTCTTCATGAGAAGGTCATGATCCTCCGCACATGCACGACGGAACTCATTAACAGCTTTAATTACGTCAGCTGGCGTCATGGCACCGCTAATGCGAGCGGCGGCAACGGGATCGTCGACAAGTTGAATGGGTTCATCAAACAGGCGAAAAGAGCGTGAAAGTTCGCGTGGACTTGCGTAGTTGAGCATGTGGACCGGTTGGTTCTCATTCTCATTTGGTACATGTGTCGGTACCCACAGTGTACATCCCTCCGCTACAAAAAGAAATATACTTCGGTTAGCTGCCATCTCTAAAATCTAAGCGGTACAAAGGTACAAACTCGGTGCTCCTGAGGATAACGTAAACGACGAAAGGAAATAAAAGACGACGATAAATGGGCAACAACGCCCCCAACAAAATAACAATATACCGCAAGAAATGAGCGGAGAGTAAAACAAGTTCCGCAATAACAAAAAAATTAGGTGGAACGATTAGTTGGCGTCACGCCAAGCAAAAGGTAATGAGGTTAACAAGCGCTACGCAACGGAGGGGGGGGGGGAAATAGCCACCTCACAAACATAGAAAAGGAAAGGAGGGGCGGAAGCGTAACGTCGGGCACGGCCGACGCAGTTTTGGTCATCAAAAGGAAGAAAATAAAAGGAAGAAATGCGGCTGCAGAGGACCAACACCCCCTCCCCCTCAAGTGCAAGAACAAATCCATGCCAGTAGGAAATGAAGAGAGATACAAATCAAGAAATATCCCCTTCCACTTTTGTGATTTTCCCATCGCAGAGTAATCGCCACAACAGCCTCCGGTCCTCACACATGACGCACGGACAACAAACCTTTCGAATGATAGCAGCACCACCGATGAACAAGATGCCACAAATGAGAATGAATGTCAAAATCAGCACTCTACTACAGCCTCCACCCACGGTAAGTTGTTGGCAATCACATCACAATGAGATAAGGTAAGAGTCATTGAGGTATTGACAGGTGTTAGTGTTATAACCTCCAAAGACCATTATCACTGAACGTGGTGCCTCGACAGTCGGGGGAAGTAGCACAATGCTTGGCAGGGCACGGCTACAAGGAGGAATGTGACCTACTGCCACGCTTGTTGGCACTCGGCACCACAAGAGGGTCACCAGCGAAAGCCGAAACACTTCCAAACGCTGGTGGTGCGTGCAATCATACGACCCCATTACGTACATATGATCATGACAGAGCACGGCAACGTGACCAGTGAGAGGAATATCTGAACCCATTTGATCCTCAGATTCGGCACAACGTGTCTGCACACGCTGCCATGTGCCTCCAAGTGTATCAAAGACGTACAAGCGTAGGTTTGTGTCATATGCAGCGGGTGCAGTCCCTACACCCATATTTCCACGAAGGCCGCCCGGGTTTTCCCCATTGGTTATACCCTCTGAATCACGCAAACCGCCATACACGATAATGTAGCGTCCCTTGTGCTCAACCGCACTATGGTACGCCGCAGAGGGAGCATCGCACGGCTCTCCACAGTTCTCATCACAAGCGGCGAGTGGTTGCCGCAGCCGATCCGCCTGTTGCACTTCCCCCGAAGAAGAGGCCAATCTCCATGTCAGCTCCATCCCTTCGGCGTCAAACAACCCTTCGTATACATCCGCAAAACACCTGGCATCCCGCTGGAAGAGGTCCTTCCCCCCGAAGAGATAAAAACGACCCTGCATAACCGTTACGGTATGCCCAGATCGGGCTGGAACATCCGCCCCACATACTTTCACCTCATACCACGCATTTTGAATAGTGTGGTACATCCAAACATCCCGCAAGTGGTGGTAAAGGTTGTTACCGTAAAACACCAGCACAAAGCAGTTACCCCACGAAGCAGCAGCGTGACCGGTACGTGGTGGTGGAACACCTCGCCTCCCTTCCCTATGCGGCTCAACCAGGTCATACCACATGAATGGGCGTCCAGGAACACACGCATTGGCTCTTGTATGTCTTCCTTTCGCGTCCGAATTGGCACCATGCGGTTCCCTACAGCTCCCACTATCATTTCCTTCAATCTCCGCTCCAGCCTCGCACATACTACCAGGCTTCAGCTGAAACCGATAAAGAGTCCCAATAACTTCCCCTTCGGAGCCAAAGCCACCGAACAAGTAAATACTCCCATTCAGGAAGACAGAAGAGGCAAAGCAGCATCGTGGCGGCGGCAACGGAGTGTGTCCGCCTTCTTCTAATCGCTGCGACTCAAACTCACGGGGACTGGCGAGCAGAGGAGGTTGGACTTGGTCGCATCCATGCGCTAAATCTAAGGAAGGTAAAGGACCAAATACGCAGTGCCGCCACTCGTACTGCCTGGTGAGAAGCTCCGCAACGAGTTCGTTTAAACCATAGTAACGCGCTTCTTCCAACAGCCGTTGGCGCTCAATGGGGGGCAATTCAGCCAATCTACGTTGTCCTACCGAATACAGTTCTTGTGGCCGCCGCTGATGCCGGTGATGTTGCATATCTCCCTGTTGATCTTGTGGCGGTACCAGCGGGGAGGCTACTTCGTTTTCCACTAAGCATTGCTTCCGCTCTCGTAAAAGGAACAGTAGTTCACGGAATAACCATGGGTCACGGTCGAAGAAAACATATCCACATTCATCCTTCTGGACAGCGAATTGTTCATTACACAACACGTGAAAGAGGGTCACGTCAAACTGAAGAAACGTTTCTCGTTGTACATGAAATCGCATTCCACCCACGTTAAGTTTGAATATGGGGAAAGATGTTGACGACGATGCGAGCTCTGTGCGCCGCCGCACGGTGCGTTCCTGCTGTTCGATGCGATGACGCTTTTGCTGTAAGTTTCGAAGCACCTCGTGACTCGCACGAACACAACGTTTCATTGCATTCCTTATGTGCTCGTACTCATAAAGTAATACGTCGAGAGCGTGCCTCCCCTCACTTTCGGTTCCTTCGTCAGCAACTGAGTGAATCTCATTGTCAACGGGTCTCACGGCTTCTAGCCCACAGACGGGCCGCGATCCGTCGTTGGCACTCTCTTCAACTGCGACAGATAATAAATCGGAATATACATCATCAAACACTATGGGTGCACCGTGCTCGTCCATCAAGTCTGGTGCTTCATAAAAATGTGGCCGATCATTCATAACTTTTTTCCCCTTCCGAGGGCAGAGCCCCCTCTCCAAGTAAAAGAAAAATTTGTGATGTGCGCTATGTCATTGAAGGCAACAAGAATTTAAGGGCCTCTCAGGTACTGCAATGCCGCCTTCACAGTTTTTCATCCTCAAGAACAGATAGCATTAGTAATAGGTTGTGTTCAACCACTCAACAATGAAGACTCCTAAAGGAGATGAGGAGGCACCATGGGAAACATCTCTACCACCCATCTAAGGGTGTCATAGTGACCGAGCAGCAATACACAAACATAACTGCGATGCATATATATATATATATATATTTGCAGAACGGGGGAAAAAAACGATACGGCTACCACGGCACATGAACAGCTGGGGTTAAAAAGAATCACTGCTCTCTACCGCATTTATTATCGTTTGTTCCTCTTCAACCTCTTGTGACTCCATCTGCAACCTCTGCTCCTGCAACTCTAGGGTTACACGGTTGAGTCTCTTTTCCTCAGCTTCCAAAGTTCGCAGTTGCTCCAATTTGGAGCTCCTATAAGCACGCTGCTTCTCCTCAAATTCCATAACATGCGGCATGCAGCTGCGTCCACAGCGCCGCAGCATCTGAAGTGTGTCTTTCATAGGCAGCTTCGAAAATGTTAAGTGATTGAACTCATAGTAGAGGCCGACGAGCGTATCTAGTTGTTGGTGGTGGTAATTCGCCAGTGCTTCATTATTTGATCTTTGAATTTCTTCTGTGCTTTGAACGTCTATGCCATTGGTGAGGGTGGGACAACGCTCTGCTGTGTTAGTCCCATTGCCCTCTCTATGCCCTTCAGTGCTCAGTGGAAGCCCATCCTCCAGATGAATTGTAGAGCCTGCCAGTGCATCTCCTGATGGGGTGATCTCGCCAAGTGCGGCAAGCACATCGTCATCACCATTCCGAGGTACTGACCCTGACTCCCGTTGCTTCTCGCTGCCTCTGCCTCTACGCTCCGCCAACACGATTTTTCTGGCGTCGTCTATTCCTTCCGGTGGATACATGAGTATGGGGTTACGTAAAATCATCGCGTGGAAGCGTGACAGACCCTTCTCGCTGTACACAACTTGTTTAAACCGTTCAATACCACGAATATCACGGTTTCTTTTCCTTTTCGCAGCCACCGGCGCTCCATCGGGGGCAACATCATCGAATGATTGGATCTGTTGACCTCCCTTCCCAGCCCCGCCTGGGCCCAATGTTGTCACGCCAACACCATTTGGATCCAAAGTGAAGGGTGGATAAGATATGTTGTCTCGATGCTTTAACATCCCCACCCGCTCCTTGTGTTCCTCGCGTCTCACCCACGATTGTGTTTCGTAGTTGATAGATGATTTTCTCCTCTCACAGTTCCGCCGCTTTCACCGTCTAAATTGTCCCTCAATTCGTGGAGGTGTCGTCAATGCCGTGTCCGGTATACTCCCACCACGGCCGGACAAGGAATGAGACGCCACAGAGAAAAGGGAAAAGAATTCAATTGTACAAAGTATTTGTGAAGAAATGATGTCCAGATCGACGAGACACGAGCGTAAAGGGAAAGTGCTGATATCACAGTGCTACCACAGATTAAGATTTCGCGCTAAAAACGGAATCAGTACCAGCAACGGTAACTACCCGCCATTGCGGTCACGGGACCGCCAGTAGAAGAGTAAACCTCATCCTTGGACCTGGATTGACATTTACCTCCACAGCTCTTTTCCTCCCACCAGGGAATTAAGTAATCCAACGCACCAAATCGCAATAAAGTGCACCGCCAAGTTTTCGAGGCGATCAACGCGCCGCTCGCTTATTTTATTTGCTTCTTTCTGCATTATTAACCCTACAGTTCAAATCTTTCCGCTGCCTTCTTCCCACCAAACAGGTTGGCCCGCAGCTGCCGGAAGCTAAAGTCATCGCTTGGTGAACGATCTGCCTTCGAAAAATGGTAAGGATCCTCCTCCCAACGCTCATAGCGCCTTGCGTCGTTATATCCCGCGTCGTATGCCTCCAGCAGTTCCTCACGACGTGCTGCTCCACCAAAAGTCGGCGCGAACGCCAGCAACGCCTGCTTCCAAAAGGGAAAGTACGTGTTTGCGAGAAAGCCGTGTCTTCCAAAGTAGATGTTATGACGCGTTTGGTGTTTATTGTAAGGGTAACCACAGTATCCGTGAATATAAATATGTCTACAGTATTGGTCGAGTTCACTGCTAAGGGACATCATCGTCCCTCGCATGACATTATCCGCATCACGAAATATCATAGGCTTAGCAGTGTTAGGCGCCATAGAGGCTAAAATACACTGCGCGAGGTCACTCACATCTGTCCACTGGGCAACATGATGCCCAAAGTGTATCTGCTCCTTCGTCTGCTTCATGTAACCAGGGTCACGATTAGAAAAGCCAATGGTAAGAGCTAGACGCCCGCTAACAAGTTCCACCGCATTGCGAGGAAGGAGCAGGTTGATGAACTTGGTCAGTACCTCAATCCGCCTTTCTTCATCTGTTACCATAAAGCGGTTGTCTAAGATGGCGTCGCGCACCTTCTCAATGTTTACGGCGCGTGCACCGCAAGCAAGCGCCACAGCCGGAATGACGCCCGCCCCCGCCCCTAGCAAAAATGACTGCGCTAATAAGTCCGCCTTCTCCTGCTGGAGGTACAAGGCCACTCCTAACGAGTACGTCACAAGGAAACCGCAACCACCAAAACTTAATACTGCCTTGGGGGCCGGTTTCCCCACTTCCAACAGAACCGGTGTTTTGGCCCTAACTTTCTTCACCCACTCCCGCGGGTCAGTGGGGAGCGGCATCTCTTCCCTTCTTTTTTTTTTTTAAAATTCCTCCTTCCTTTGATAAACTCAATAAACTGACGCGCGTCACTGGGGTGGCACCTGTCCTCTTCTTCGACCTTGTTTCCAATAGCAAGCGCCTTTGAGTTTTTCCGGTACTCATTACAATGCATGCGTGTACGTTCCGCCATTGCGTCGGAGGAAGGAAACGAAAGGAGTGTAAGGTTAAAAAAAGTAGCGAAGATCAGCTGAACATACACAAATTAAGCTTCAAAAAGGCAAAGCCTGCACAGCATGTGCAGAAAGAAAGTGACAAGCTTTCGCACACACTGGAGCGTGTGTCACTGACGAAAACCGTTAATACCACCATTACTCTGCTCGATAGCATTGGTCGTATAGGTACGCCGTACAGATAAAATCGTCAGCAGAGTGCTTCACGGAGTTCCTATAACCGCCCGCTCATTTCTGTTGTCAAGCAGTGTTCTTCGCCCTTACAATCCCCACAACCCCCTTCACTTACGGCTCAAACGATGCTGCCTTCGATCGTTTGTGAGGAACAACCTTACGCCCATCCGTCGAGTTGAGTCTTGGACGCTTCAGTAAACTATTTGCTGCTCCCCTTTTCTCTCCTTCTTCCTTCTCGGCATCCTCTACACCAATGCTTGGGCCCTTTATGAGCGAGCTATTGATGTAAGATGTTGTTAAATTTGCGTTTTTAATCGCAATAGCCGCATCGCGATTCCGCACCACGGCCCTCACAAACGAACGGCTAACTTCCCGTGGATCCACAAGAACTGCCACCGCGTCCAATGTAGACGTACACAACGTGGTAGGTTCAGAAGCTCGTTGCCTCTGTTGGGTGGAGGCTAACAAACTCTTTTGGTCGTGGGAACCGCTTTCCCCATGCTGAGTGGTTTCATTCTCTTCTCCAGTTTGCGGGAACGCCTCTGGTGCCTCGTGGCATGTGCCGAAATTGTCCAGCATGTTTCCCTCATCGTCAAATATGAACCGCTTTCCTAAACCAATCAACGGTGTTTCCCGCCGCCGCCGCTCCCGCCGCGCTACCCAGGACGGGTGAGGCAGCAAGTAGTTGTACCGTAACCCGAGTTGTTTACCTTTTTTTATGGCCTTCCGCATAACTAACTTTTCTGCAATGATATCAATGGGGTGTGGTCCCTGCTGATACCACTGCAGTTTCTCATCCATCAACTTGTGAGGTTTGAACTCCTCTTCCTGTAACCTCTTTTCGGCTTCCTGTTGCTCTTTCGATATGGTTAAATTCAGAAACTGTCGTATCTCCTTTCGTGTCATGCCATCTACCTTCAGACCACGCTGTTTAGCCTCTTCCAAGGTGCGTTCGTGTTTGCTCAAATGGGCGAGTGGGTCATTCGCACACTGGCTCTGCTGCGCACGCATCTTACGCTTTTCCGCCTCCTCCTGCTTTTTAGCCAATCGCTCTGCTTTCTTATCTGCCGCTGAGGAAAAGAGGTACGAATATGTGCAGCCTTCACCACTCCCAGCAGAGGCCATGGCTCCCAAGTCACCTGATTTGGGAAGTGAAACGCCACCTCCCTTCCGCAGGTCCTTCAGACTCACACCTGACATAAATCCGGACCACTCACGACGCCAAGCATTTTCACCTTTCTCCACTTTTGCGGCATAACGACGGCTGGTAGTTGCCGACGGTAAAGAAGTTCCCGCCATGAGGAAACTAACCACACACCACACACAACAAGCTTTGTTCTTTTCTCCGCTACCGTAAGCGTACAAAGACTGGTGCTGGTTGGCCCTTTCCTCTCTTGCTTCTTTTCAAAGAAATGTGAAGCGAAACGCAAAAAAAAAAACAAACTAACATGCTAGTAAGCTGTGAAGCAGAAAAGTAAGAATCCAACGGATTTGGCGCAGTGCCAATACAAGTAGCACTCTGTGTCTCACTTTATACTTTTCTCGACTCCAAAAATATAAAGTGAAAGGTTTCCCCCCTCTTTCCTACTTGTTACAGCTTATTCGCGTGGTAACCGAACTTCGCGCAACGGCTGCGTTGTCGGAAAGGAATTGAAAGATGAATACGGGTTCGAGCAAGGGAGAGAATTCCCTTGTCATACAACTTTGGGAAACGCAGCATAGAGAAGGGGAAAAAAAAAGGAAAAGGTGAACAAATTTAAACAAAAACGAAAGAGAAAAGGGAACGCGCGCCACCATGTATTTCATCTACATTGAACTTTTCTCCGCATGTACATGCGACAAAAAAAAAAAAGAAGTTTCGGCCCCTCACTTATTTCGGCAACCGAGGTGGAAGCAAAAATGCACACAAAAAGAGCACGCGCAAACTTCTCACATGCTTTTTCATCAGCTTTTCTTCGAGCCTCAACTTCTCGTTCTTCCTGTCGCATGACCGCAAATAAACAAGAAAAAAACTCATGGCTAAAGAACATTCCTCTGCGGTGCATGACAGAGTAAAGTACCGTCACAAATAAGAAATAACAAGAAACAAAAAATTATCTATATATATTTTTATATTTATATATTAGAAAGCCATTACAAAAAAAAAAAACAAAGAAAACTACAAGCCTCAACGGAACCAAACACAAACCCGCTGGACTTCAGAGATATGGGCAAGAGAAAAAAACACAAAAAAAAGTAGCCCCATTTCCATTTTTCCACCGCGGACAGGCAAGTAAAAAAGCAAAAAAAAACAAGACTACAAACACATACTCTTTTTCTGTTTATTACAACTACCGGCTTTCTCTTTTTTAAAAAAACAAAAAGCAACAACGCAACAAAAAAACTATTTGGAAACAGTGATTGTGATTGCCGCTCTCCCTCCTTTCTTACTATGGAATTCAAAACACACTCACGGACTACCGACTTTCTCCTCATTCTCATTTGTTTTTTATTGCCGTAGTTTTCTCTTTTTGTTCAACCTTTACCTAACTAATCTAATCATCTGTATCTTTATATCTTCTTATTTTACCTCCTCCCGAAACATATTTTCGTTACTTTCACCGTTATCTGTCGGTTGCCGTTGCTTTCCTCTCTCTCTTTTTTTTTTTGATACTGACATGTCGACAGATGATATGCCGCTTCCATCCATTTATTTCACTTACCGGACCCACGCACATACACACAATCAAATATATTTTTCCTTCCCAACTTCTCCATGGCTTTACGCCTCAGTAGAGAGATGCGGGAGCACACACACACACAATTATAAATAAACAAATAATTATATATATGTGCTTGGAAGCAATCGCTAAAAACTGAAATAAAGGTAAGAGAAAGACAAGAAAAATGAGTTAGTATAAAAATGAGGCCTCGCCACACCACTCTTTCCCTCTCACTTTCTTCTTCACAAACTCACCCACAACTCACCAGCTCCAAATGCATGGGTTTCAAATGTGCAGTTAATTGAAAGTGCGCCAACTCATATTAAAGGAGGCGGGAAAAGTAAGGAACTAATAGCGAAGGTAACACCGAGGGACAGTTGGACGGAACGAACGACAAAGGGGAATGTCGATTGTAAGGGGGAGCAAATACCAAGTGGTACTACTTAGAATCAACAAGGGAAGAAAAAAAAACAGAAGAATACAGTGAAAGAAGAAAATATATGACTACGCCCCCCCCCCCGACACACACACACATGCACATATACTTCCCCCGGTTGCACGAACCCACGGGGTTCAGCAAAATCTTTATACACATTTACATTCCCTCTTTTTTCCCCTTCGCTATGATACAAGGCAGTCGCACACCCTGTTGTGTCCGTGCGCAGTTTGTATCCAACGAACCCATGCATGCACCCAACCTATCCCACTCATGCAAAACGTAGTTGAGAGGGGAAGGACTTAGGGAAATTGGCGTGGGGCTATTTGAGTTACTCGTAACAGCGGGTCGCTGCCACTTATAACCCACACTGTTGAGAGCTACAACGGGAGGTGGGTTTGTTGATCTAACACCAGAAAATGCAGAAGGAGAGTTGTACGCATCTGCTTCGGATTGGGCGCGCCTGGAAACGTGCGATGCGCTTCCTAGGGACCGCTGAGCGCTTCTACAGCCTTGTCCTCGTCTGAGCGCCCTCTCGAGTTCCTCACAAACACCAGGACTGAGATTGGTGCCTTGCTTCCTCACCACCATCAATTGCGTTGCTGACGCCGCAAGCTGCAGAAGTGCATCAGCACTGGCATCTGTTACAAAATTTCCACTAATATTGAGCTCCTTCAGCGCTGGGTGGGCCAACATCGATTTGCAAAGAAGCTGTGCGCCATTGTCACCGAATCTGTTATTACTGATGTCGAGGGTGATCATTTGGTCAAATTTCGATAGCAATGGCACGAGGGGTCGCAAATCATCGTCGGTTATGTGCATGTTGGCCAGCACGATCTTTAAGGTTCGCTTCCCCACTGCGATGCAACTCAGCGTGTTTAAGACTTGATCGTTCGGTTCAACGTTACAGTGGAAACAATTCTCTATGTAATCAAAAGGCAGTGTAGGGCCACTTGTAACTGAATTTGGTACCTGGTCGCGTTGCTGTGATGCGGTTGCGTAGCAGTGGAGCAAGCGACTTGCAAGTTGGGAGCAAACATCGTACTTCTTCAACTCGGGAGCAGTAAATCCGTACTCCTTCTCCGCTATGAGGCACATTACATCGCGAAGCATATCAGTGCCGTCATTATGGAAAATTTTTTCATACACTTCCTGGACCGCAAGTCGACGGGCGTTATTCCTACATTCCCTGGGATGGGGACCAAACGCCTCCTCATTTGAAATCTTAGGCTCTTTTGTGGAGGAGCAATGAATACCTTGGGTTATGTCCACCTCATCGGGAGCCGCGGGACCCTCAGTAGGTGTCACTTTTGTGGTTTGTGGTTTCAACTTGCTACTGCAAAAATGCAACGGGGAATACCTCTCCGTGTCTGTATGCCTGGAAGGAATACGGTGCTTGTTGCTACTCGTACTCAGTATTCCCTCGACAAGCGCAGCCGGCCGAGGTGAGTGTCCGCCGCCATTCGCATACATTGCGTGAGCATGTGCCTCAGCACCGCTGCGTGACTGTGCACTACCGTTTCCACTATCTAAACCATTATTGTTCTGTCCCATAACTTGGGAACCGATGCGATCAACTTGAGTAGCCGTGTGGTCGGGTGAGCGTCCAGGTGAAGTACTTGCACGTCTCTCCGGTGAGTGCGCACCCGAGACAAGACCGTGTTGCTCAAGCAGTATTTTTGCCTCCGTGTAGAGGTTCCGAAGCGTTTTCACCGCATCCGATACCATATCAGGGGTGAAGATACTAACTGAGTGCAGCATGCCAATGTCATCGCGAATAAGGCCGAGTAATACCTCCAGTGTTTCCTGGTACTTCAAACAAATACTGCGGTAGTCCACACCACCGTTGAGAAACATACACAAGTCGTTGGCAGCAAAAAACAAATTCCGCTCGGCACTTTGGTTGCTTCGACCACATGTCGAATAGAGTGAGGATGAGCGCTTCCGGCGATGCACATAATGTGGGTTGGACGCATCTTCAAAGAGAGTGGAACTTGTACTTTCTTCTCGACCGTACAATTCAATGATTTCGGTATTTCTCACAAACCCAGATGCCGATGTGCGTCCATCCACAAGCGTCTCCCCATATCCATTGATGCGATGCTCGTTTGGTTTCAACTGCTGTAGAAATGCGGCAAATTTGGCGTTGATGTTGGACACAAGGCGCTCCGCCCTGGATAACGTGTCAGTGGCGTTGTCTGGATATTCACCCATTTCAAAAACACAGCGTTCTAAAAAAGAAAGGATGGGGGACACACAAGCAAAACAACAAAACCTTTTAAAGTGTGCTCCTCGCTGATTTCTAATCTTCCTTCCTTCCCTTTCCTCCCTTTCTTTTTCTCCGCCGCTAACACGGTCCTAAATACACTCCTTAATAGCACACTGTGAGTCCACTTCGCCACGCTGGTTCCCGTAAGTTCCTTTTCTTCTTCAGACCTCCCGCGAGGGCGGAAAACAAAACCCCCTTCCCTCTCGCTGTGTGCGTGTCTGGTCGTATCTCCGAGGGTAAATGACCCTCCACCAGTCTCTTAATTATCACTAATACTTGCTCCCTTACCTCGTTGTGTCATCCACAAAACACACGCAAGGGGGAAAGTGGAGTGAGGTGAAATTAAAAAGAAAAAGGACATAAAAGAAGAGGGAGGGATTTTACCACACTGCAAAACACAACAACAACAACCCGAACGCACACACAAATGTGTTGTTTTTTTCTTCGCTCTTTTTCACTTTCTCCTCCCACGCCGAGGAGCTAAAATTGCAGGGAGGAAGATATAGTCACGGAATTGCTACAAGTCACCGGTGTGTAAGCCAGCGGAAGACGTTGAATTCAGGCAAAAAAAAAGGAAAAACAAACAGTAATAACCACAAAGGGATGAAGGAACTGATGAGTTCGCCAACATTGACAAAGACAGGAGGAGTGATGATGAAGAAGAAACGAATACGGACTTAAGAAATGCAAAAAAGCGCAGTGACACATGTTTGTGGCCCAGCACCACAATCGGAACTCCGCCTTAAACAAGCAAAAACGACGATCATATCATCACCACCTAAATATTAGAAGAAAATCTAAAGAAAAAACAAAATGCAACAAGGCACGTTTGTCCCAACACAAATACACGAAGAAGCACTAACATCAGTACCCTATTGCAATCCAAATTGAAGTTCACTAACACACACACAGCAGAACGAAGAAATTATTGCGGAAACGGACATTGTGCGATTGCTATGAAGAAAAGAAAAAAAAACAGCAAGTAAAAGGGACCAGCACACTCGATCGTGAGCAAGTGCGTTTCATGTGCTCCAGACCACACCACCCAGCACTTTTTGATAACCACATACAAGAAACACAACTACGAGCATTCATCCACTCGCATGCTACACACTATCGGACGTATGTACATATACACAACGTGAGAAAATAATTAAACAATACGCAAACACAAACATACAGGCATTACGCATATGTATCAAAAAAGGAAGGAATGAAACAACTAAAAAGAGGGCTCGGAAATACGTTGGACCTGGAGCATTTCTTTTTACTTCCCAACCTCCGCCATTAGTAAACCCCAACGTCTCTACGTTCAGTTTCCCCTCCAGTTTCCACATGCCCTTCGCTTCCTCCACATTTCTCCCTACCCCACTTCACTGGAATCCTTTTTTCCCCCTGTTTCGTTGCGGAGCCTCGATTCGCTCATGACGCATGGCACAATCTTGCCTTCTTTCTGTACATCACCCCCTCTCCCACCCCCGTTCCCAAAACACGCGCACAATATATATATATATATATATATATATAT
>NW_027123528.1:97003-124604 GCF_001457755.1 Trypanosoma equiperdum
TATCCGTATACCTACAGTTTGTAACACACAGAGGCACCTCCCTGCACGATTTCACTCACCTGCGGTTACTTTTCTTCCTCCCCAGGCACTGGGGCATCGTCTATGCTGCCAGATAAATTAAGCATCTCGGACAACACCGACGAACGCATGAAAGAACTTCGTGGCCTCTCGTGAGTGTTTATCTGCGACCGCCTGCGCCGGCCCCTGCGATTATTCTCCTCAGCAAGCTCTGCATTTGCCTTCTTTAGTTCTTCCTCCCGCATACCAAACTCCCGTGCTAATCTACACTCATGTGCCTGCTGCATCTGAAGCTCTTTGCGAAGCCTCTCCCGCTCGGCCTCAGCTCGTTGACACTTCTGCCCGAGCATTTCATAACGTCGCTGGACCTCATTCGCCACCTTCTGTAATGCCTCGCCCCTGTTCTTTTTGCCGATAGCACTTCGGTCCTTCCTCCCACACAGCGAACATGGCTCTTCGGGGTGTGCGGGTGGCATCGCCGGCGGTTTCAAACACTGCTCGATGAAGCTGCTCGTGGAAAGGGCTTGCATGCGAAGCGCAATATGCATAAGCGATTCCGTAACATCATGAATCATATCCCGCAGAACCATCGGAGTCAGTTCAACGTCGGTTGGGGGGTTCCATTCGGGGTGCAGGTACGCGGCCATGTCAAAATCTTCAGCGTAAAGCGCATTTATTTCCTCAGCAGTGCAGTCCTTCACATCCATAGCAACCAGATCCTCCTTAGTGATGGGCCGCATCCGCCGGGTCGCTGCTGAAGAAGGTTGTCCGACTTCTGTGCATTGCGACGCCGTAACCACATCGGTAGTGAAGGTCCCCTCTTGCGCGTCAGCGTTATGAGTATTTTCCAAACCTCTGGGGGTGGTGGAATATGAATAAGCATGGGATTCGACGGCGTGACTTTTGTTCTCCACTTCATCATCTTTCAATTTATCGTCAGGCAATGCTGAAGCAGGAACGGGCTCCTGTAAGGAATTCCACTCGGCGAATACATCAAAAACACGCCGGCGATGTTTCTTTTCTACCTCGTAAGAACCAACGGCGGAAGCTATCATCGCCCACTTTGACGAGGCAACATTGACAGTGGACCTGTGTTTCGGCAAATCAACGTGGTCGTATAACGGTTGGCAGACCTTCTCAACGGTATCCATGGTTTTAGACAAGACGCTGATTAGACGATACGACTCTTCATATACTTTTTTCTCCGCTTCCTGATGTTCCTTCTGCTTCATAGTCGCTAAGCGAATTATGGGTGCCTCAGCTACTTTGGGTTCTGCTGCATTTGTCGAAGTGTGGTGGTACAGCGCGTCCATTCCTTTATTTGTCGACTCAGTGTAGCTTTCCTCTAGTTCCATAAGCATGCTTAAATGTAGGTCCGCCGAGTGCTTGTAAAACATGCTATCCTTTAGCATCAACCGCTCAATCAATGTATCATATTTTTGGGCCTTCTTTACATATTCATTGTTTACTTCTCGCAACGCTTGTACCTCACTTTGAGCTTTTTTCAACTGCTCCCGAAGCTCAAAGACCATTTCCACATCCTTGCTTGAGGCAGAAGCAAGTTCACGCCGCATCATAAGCTCTTGACGTGCGCGATCCTTACAGTAGCTCACTAATGCGAAGCAGCTCGATGAAAGGTCGTTAATAACAATTCGGAGGGAATCAAGAAGCGCACCGCGCTCTATGCAGAAGCTTCCCACTTGCCGAGATAATTCGGCGAGCCCTATATCGATTGTTTTCATAACCCTTTCCGCAGACTGAATGTACTGCGCATGTGCATCGTCAGAAGACTTAAGTGGACATACATTGGTGAACTTCTCTGAGGAGCCAACAGCCCCTAAGCCGGCAGGTTTGCCGTCGTCTAGCTCTTCTGGGATCAGCAGGAGCGCAAGTTCCTTGTCTGCAAGCACCTCAAGATCCCCCGACCCTTCCTCAAGCATACGGTCCAGGGTATCAGCAAGCAGATAAACCTGCGCTCTGCCCGTTGCATTGGCTGCAGGAAACATCAGCGTCTTCTCTGGCACGCTGCTGCTTGGCTCCCGTTTTGCCAAGTGTGGGTGCTGAAGAAGCCTAGTACCCGGAAGTGTTGGTTGGTGAATAGAAACCCAAAACTCTGGTGGAATGCGAGACGAATGAAGTGATGTGATGCGCTCCGTTATGCCGCGGCGCGCCGCACTTATTCGGGAAGCGCTTCTCCCCGGCCACTGCTGCTGAACCTTCTCATATTCTTTGCTCACGGAAAGCACGGCATCTAGTGCAGAGAACACGGGTTTGTGGGACGGGTGCAGTTTAAGGTCACAACCGTGTCCATACGGGTCTCCTTGGGTGTTAGTTTCAATAAGGTCACCACCAACCACTGCAACACTGGGACGACGTTTGGACGCAGCGTAAGCAACCACCTGGTCAACGATACTCTGATCATCACCTGCGGCGGTGGAGAGCGTTAGTGTCACAGATGCAGGAATTTTCGCGGAAAAATTATCCTCCGATGCAGTGAGTATCCCGGGTAATGCCTGCTTTTGCAGTGGTGACAAGTCCCCCTTCGGGCTTGCCGTAAAACTACATCGAGAGGGTGGTGGTGCCGAAAGATGGGAGTGGTAATAACCCGGCGGGGCCCGCGAAAATGGGGTACCCTCGCACGAAGCGGGGTGCACCTCCCGCGGTGTTGATTCATCGTTTTTCTGCTGCTTACAGTACATCTTAGCTTCCATCATCTTTTCC
The DNA here is from genome assembly GCF_001457755.1 of Trypanosoma equiperdum. Classification (NCBI taxonomy): domain Eukaryota; phylum Euglenozoa; class Kinetoplastea; order Trypanosomatida; family Trypanosomatidae; genus Trypanosoma; species Trypanosoma equiperdum. The sequence goes on from NW_027123528.1 coordinate 99,743, forward strand.
ACAAAAGGCGGCTCTAAGCGACTCACTTGCTTGGAAAGCGCATTAACTGCGTTGCTAGGTAACAGTTCGTCGAACTCCTCTATCGCTTGCTTGGAACGGCATTTCAGTAGCTGTCGTTTGCGGTCGCGAAAATGACCTTTGCACAGCAACCTGTGGATCGTCTGTGCGGTGATGCGGTCGTCAAGTACAGGTTCATTTTGCGACTTGGTTGCCTCTTTCCATTCTGTCACATCCGGTAATGTAGACGGGATGCAGGGAAGGTGCCTGGTTAGCAGCGCTACAGTTTCATCCTGCACTGCTTGCATCGAAACGTCAACAACATCGGATCGTTGTTCCCCGCGTTGCTTTCGTGAAGACGACTGAACTGAATACTGCCTCTCCGCCGGCAACGGTTCGTAGCGGAGCTCGAGCCGTCTCATTATTGGGTCCATCGTCTCAGGTGCTGTCGCCTGTTTAACAGCAAACATAGATTCCTTGTGTCGGGGTTTCCCGCCGTCGGTGGGTGCACTATTTCCACTCGATTTTGGGCCTTCAAAACGTTTCACCGCCGAAGCCCAGGCACTGGCACTTAACGTTGCTGAGGACTGCATCGATTCATTAGCTAGGTGCTGCACCGGCGTTGGATCCCCACTGTCCGACTTGGAACTAGGCATCGTTGAGTGTGTACGGACCTTGCGGCACCACCTCCCCACCGATGAACTATTCTAAGGATAGATACAAAGATACACACAGAGACACAGATACGTATATATATATATATATATATACCTTTAAAGAAATTTACTTATATATATATATATATATATGAGTTGATTCTTGTAAGCGGTGCGTTTGTTGCTATCTCGAAGAGGTCGCGCACCTGCCCTTTACGGTCACGGGAAGAAGGAAAATCAGTTAGAAAATAAAATAAAGAAAATTGAGTGAAAAAGCAACTTTCGGCCTCGGGAATCATGACTAAAGGACACGACAACATTAGGGGGTAGGGTAAAGACCCAATCGAAACAGAAGAGATAAAACGTTTCGGGAGAAAACACCAAGAGTAATAACGAACGCCAATCGAGAGTGTTGCTAGAACAATGGAGGTGTACCACTACCACAATGCGTTACGTCAATTGCCGTAATGAGTTCCCATCCTTCTTGATTCAAACATGAAGGAACGCGGACACGCGGGGTTTTCAGCACCTACACGTGTAATTACGTATCACGCTGGACCCTCAGCGAACGGACGTCCCCCCTCCTACAAACTCTCGCATACGCCGCGCTGCATCTTCGAGTGGGGGGTTGTCTGACGGCCTCTTCTGCACATCAGTTCCGAACGATGTGATCTGAATAGCCAATGATGGCTGAAAGACATACGTCATGGGATCAGAAATGTAACTGTCTTGTGCCGCCGGATCTTCCGTCACGACGCTACAAATATGGGTGTCCACTTGCCACGTCATCGGCAGTGTGTGCTCAAGGCACCTCTTTGCAGCGGCGTGGTGAAGAACGTAAGCTGTCAGCTCACGATGTCCGCTGTATGCATGCCGAACGCCCACATCAACAAAGGGTCTTGGCGGTTTCCCACTAGCGAGCAGGTCGAGTCCACCAAGATGCACGATTCCCCAATCGCTCGGAACACGCGGCCAAACTTCTCTCAAAAGTCGGGGAAACTTGTGGTGGAACTCAACATCGTCTTCCAGAATCAATGCACACTGATGACGCTTCTCAACAACAGTTTCCCATATCTTTCTGTGGCCCAACGCACAACCGATAGCACCGGGAGTTAAATCCATACCAAACAACTTTTCCTCAAGCGGCAACAGGAACCGTTGGTATCCAACGTCTGTTACAAGGCCGTTTCGATGAAGCGCTTCCACATCTAGCGCCTGCCCATCAACACCACTCACACGGGTAACCTTCGCCGGTGGTCGAAGAAACGTCTCTAACTTCGCCCGGGACAGCTGCTGCTGTACGTGTGCCCAGCGGTCCTGGCGGCGGTCAAGGTTAAGAACATAACAAGCGTCAAATACACTAAACCACTTCACGGAACGGCAAAACATTTGCTGAGAGGACAAGTGTTGTGCCACCAGGAACGGCACTCCCACCTTTCCTTTGTTTATATATACAACGAGGAGCGGTCTGGTGTCCTTCACATTGAAGTAAATCGAAGAGAAAGTGCATGTGAGTAATTTTTCGGGGCACCAACAGCCACAAACAACAGAGAAATCGAGTTCACGTGGCCGACGATAATTATTTGCATAATGTGCTTCTCTTTGTTGCTTGTCAATTTTACAGAACCCCCACATTAATTGATGGTTATTAAAACCCGTTAAGTGATTAACCGCAGGGAGGTGGTGGGGACGTGGTAGCAGGAAGCACTACCCTTTTTATGTGTTTCTCATGGAGCATCGACAGCGGAATGCATGGCCCCTTGGTGTTTTCGCTTCGGTCCCCAGTTGGGGGCGTTGGGAATAAACTTCGCCACGCCTGTGACAGCACCACGGAAATCAAATTGCTTGTCGTAGGAGAAGTCAACATCCGATAAAGGTTTCACTAGCGGCACGCGTTGATCTACCCTCCCTTTCTTCCTGGTTCCCCTCTCATTACTCTTTCCGTCACCGCTTCCACAACCCCCGCCTTCAATCATGGCGGGAGGAGAGGTCACACGATCAGAGTGGATATCAAGCACCGCATCCTCTTCTTTTCCTCCTTCAACAACTCTCTCATTATTTTCCTCTTCGTACTTCTTCCATTGCATCATCACACCGACCACAATTTCCGGGGGGCAATCAGTCTTGATACCTGACGGTGCACAATGCACTTGACTGCAGCGGTATCCCTTGCGTCCTAGGGCTCCAATAAATAGCGGGGCGGGGGGACAACGGACACGTACAAAAGAGGCGACGTCTGGCAACTGGTAAAAGAGCGGGGTATCGGCTAGTTCTTCCATTGCAACACGAACAAGGCCCGATATACGCGCCACAGCGGTAATATGGTTAGCAGAAGCGCGCCGCTCAATCTCTACCAATAGCTGCCCGAGAAATGGCGCACTCTGCGTCGGGGCCGCGTAGATGGGGCCAGACAGCGACACAGATGCTCCGCAAACACAACAACAGTGACCGCGCAGTGAAGATGGAAAAATTTGTTGGAGACTAGGGGAAACTATCTTGGGATTCTCACGGCGGGATGGAGCTGCAGGGAATCGTTCCCACCCCCATTCATCAGCCTTGTGCGCCTCCCCACCCTCGTTGGTGCCTCTCGCATTTCCTGAATCTGAGAGGCGATGTTCCTCACTTTTCGCCGCATTGCCTTGACTTCCGGCAGTCACGTCTTCTCCCGCATTGCCTAGTTTTCGAGACCGCTTCTTCACCCGCATACGTGAGACGGCTATTTGTCTAACCCAAAACGCGGGGCAGTGGTTGCACTGAATGAGATAACCCAGTTTACATGGGCTGAGCTTCACCTCTGCCGGCTGCGTGTACACACGAACAAAGCAACGAACATAGAAATCGATATGCAGAGAAAGCAACGGAACAATGTATTTGCGGTGTTTATTAGCCACACGCTCCACGGCAGCGAGAAGGATGCGCACTGCCATCTCGTGGCACGCAGCATTTTTCGTAGGTACAGTGTTGTATTTTGCGTGACATGTGTCTGGGTAATTCCCACACAAGATAGCGCTGTCAGTACTCGTCACGAGCAATAGTCCCCCTTCCCTAATGCACCGCATAGCACCTTCAAGGAAGGGGGAAGCGGAACCATACGGGTCAAGATCAACGACGTCCACAAGTTCTTGCTGTATTAGGGGCCTGATACCCCTCGCCTCACCAGACTCTGTATCAACGCCATCTTTACACGATCCGTTTTGCGTGGCAGCAAGGCACAGGCGATGGCCAGGGTTAACAGTTGGATTGGTAGCGAGCCTAAACATAAGATCATTCGCATCGTCCAAATTAGCAAAAATTGCTCCCCCGCTTTCAACTGTTCCTGTTGTCTCATCCACGCGAATACAAGAGGACGGGAAGTTTTCCTGAAAAGTCGGTGCAACACAGGGTACCTCATTAAACTCACAGTTTCGTCGAATGCATTCAACCGCGTCACAGTCGATATCATTGGCAATAATAAACCTCACATCTGGAATTTCTTTATAATACCGAATGGCCCGAAGCCCTGTTGCGCTTAATGCCTCAAGAATAGTAATGCCACGGCGCGTACCACCCTTATTCTTCGGTTCCTCCTTTCTCAGCTGTGAGAAGCAAGCAATCACACAGACACTCAGGTCACGGTTCACCACCTGTGCAGGGTTGTAAAACACAGCTTGGCCACATTCCTCATCTTCTTCACCGCAGGTATTGTCCTCCTTGCTGTTTAGAGAGCAATTAGGGGCGCAAGAGTCATCCTTCCTTTGCTTCCCAACCTCCTCCTTGTCAATGTCACTGAACCCTCGACCAATTTGAGTACTGCTCCCGGCGGCTGGTGGAAACAGAACCGCGGTGGTACCCTCCACCACCACCGTGTAGCCACGTGGAGTTTCCTTACGGAGTCCCTCGGTTCCGAACAAACCGGAGCGCATAGCAGGATGGTGAGCCACTACTGAACCACGTGAGAACCCTGGGAGAGAAAGTTCGTGCTGGAGAACTGTAAAATGATGAAAAAAAAAGGAGGGAAACGACTAAAAGAGATACAGGGAACCAAAACTTCGACCTCGGTAAGGAGCAGCAAACAATCTAGCAATCGAAAGAAGGCCGTACGGGGAGGGAGTGTAGACTTTTTTCTTTTTGTGCAATCCGCCAATGGACGACACATTCTTCCACAGGGATAAGTGAAGAGATCTTATCTTCTTAGGATTACCCCTAACCCAACTCGTGCCCTGTCGCTGCTGTTGCTTAGCATCCTCTACAGCGCGCGCGTCCTTGTATATATATTACATATACGTACCCACCTGTGCGGGCGCACACAACGTAAGCGGCAGTAGGAAGAAACTTAGGAAGGTTGACAAGTGTTTCACATTTCTTCAACAACTGAACATTGTGGGTCAAATTTGAATTCAACGGTGCCGCGCCCCTGCTGAATGTACACAAGAACAAAGTGATGGAAAACTACCGCACAGCCAAAGGTGGAGCTTGACAGTGAACATTTTTAACGCAAACAACATCCACACTACTGGCACTTGCAGTGCACAACGCGGTGTCCTTGTTCTTCATATTCTTGCCGTGAGACAGCAAGATGCGGGAACATGGAAGTGCCTGCGAGCATAGAACCACCAACCCATGCACTGTACACGCGACAGGGAATATCATTAACTGCTATGGGTGTCACCGCCTCGCTGGTGTGGGTTTCCCTGTAGAGCTGTGTTACTTCTGTTTCTATTCTTTCCCTTGTGCCGGGAAACGAGACATTTCCACCGGAGAGGACAATACTAGCATAAAGCTGCGCTCGAATAACCGGCTGACAGTTGTTGATAGCAGCAAATGCGAGCCAACTAACACCCATGGGAAACGATGGTTGGAATATTTCCCCCAACTCTGTCATGTAGCGTGACTTGGGTACGTACTGGCTACCCAAAATACCAAAATCGAAGAGAGCCTCTGTCGTCAAACTGCGATGGGTTGATATAGGAATGGCATTACCATCCGGAAGATAAAAAACTCTTTCATCCGACGAGTGATCCTCTCTACCATCCTCAAACCCTTCGCCAGGCGCGCCTTCAAGTGAGAGATCATAGTCGCATTCGCCAGGAAACTCTGATGGGGAAAAGAATGCGCTGGGTCCAGTCATGTTGAATATAGGGGGCTTGACATAACAGAGATCCTCCTTAGCATTGTTGAGCACTTGCATTTCCATTGGTGTACCAAAGCTGTAACCCTCAAGACGGAGCAGTGAAGCAAAATACTCTGTCAATTTCTCCCCCGCAACATCACTCTCCGCTACGTGTCGGCCGAGGGCATAACCCTCATGCACCGGTACAGCCATTGTGCGGTCTTTGCCGCTGTCAATCACCAGCCCTGTCGTAAGACCATAGCTATACAAGCTAAGAACCTGTGATGCGCCCAGGAAGAGCGAATGCACATGGAATGTCTCCATCATAAGTTCCAGTGTTTTCTCCTTTTGTGAAGCAGGTGTGTTAACAGACTGCGGGACAATAAAACAATGGCTCTCCGGCCTCACACGCAGTTCAGAATACATGACGTGGCCCCACAGTTTCTCCATATTTTCCCAACTTACCACCCTGCCACTCTCGATGGGACTACTAACTGTTAACATCCCGCGTTTGGCGAGGGCAACGTCGCCAATTTCGTATTCATTCATTCCTGCTGCCACCGCAACACCGCGGTTACGTGGGTGGCCGACAAGTGCGGGGATGTCCAAACGGGGCGCTCCGTCACTGGCATAACCGGCGCGGAGGTGGTGCGAGCCGCCGTCTAAAATAACAACAGGAGCTCGCTCCGTGCTGCAAACCATTTGAGGTAAAGGTGAAGGAGTACAGAGTAATCCCAACAATAATAACGAAAAAGGAAATGGTAATTGTAATTGTAATAGTAATTATCTAGTTTAGTGTTTGCCCTGCACGTATGATTTTTGGCGAGGCGGTAACTTGTCACTCTCAGGTGTCTAACTGACTTTCAGTAAGTAAATAATTAAGTAGTTGCAAGAGAAGAGAGAAGAGGATAATACGAGGAAAGTCCGTGAAAAGAAGAACGAGAAACGGAGCAATGTGACCGAAAAAAGACGACGAAATCATAGACGCTAATTCCAAAGATGACGCCCACCATAATTCGAATTTTCAACAAAAAGTGAAGAAAATACCACTGCAGAAGAGAAAACTGGTAAGTCGATTCTGCTCTTCCCCACACGCATGAAGGTGCTAAAAGACGTTTTTCACTTAGGAGTAAAAAGATAAGGAAAGAAAACCACAACCACAACCACAACGACACAGGACTAGAGAATTTAAACGTGCCATATCAATGAAAGATGCACATGAAAAAAAAGGGGGGAGCAACAACTTACCGTAACAATACCATCGGTAATAACATAATGTAATAGAGGAGAGAGGGAGATAAAACAGCTCCCTCGAGTGGTCGCAAAAAGAATGCGTAGTCCCTAAATGTATATATTTATACCTAACGAGTGCTTCGCAAAAGCAACAAAAGTGCCTGCAAACAACAGCACATATAACAAAACGATCAAGTAACATGGGGGGGGGGGGTAATGTAGAAGAAAGAATAGGGGGTAAAAAGAAAAATAACGGCACATTCAAGCGGGGAAAAAAGCCCAACGCCAACCTGTGCGTGAGCAGTGACAACAGAAGACGCGCACAAGAAGATCACAGGCATTGCCAGCTACACGATCCACACAACAGAAAAACAAAGAAATCGAAATCAACCCCCGTATACGGGCCTTTCTGTCGCCACAATCCTGGGAATGGCGCGTGTTTACTGCACCAGGTGATTGACCACGCATCGCAACAGCAACAATTAGGGAAGATGAAGGGTGAAGAGGAGAGGCATGCAAATAAAATACTGAAATTATGACGACGCTCCGGAGCCATACTTGCGCGCCCAGGCCTCAAACTTACTTAAATCCGACTGCTGCACGCTGCTCTGCGTACATGCCACGCTAGCCATAATATCCTGCATGGTGATCACTGGTCGTTGAACTACACCTGATTTCAGGTCGGATGGACTCCCGGCACCCTCTAACTTCTCAATCATGAGTCGAATGGGCCGCATCATTGCCTCACGGCAGATGACATCAATATCAGCGCCTGACATACCATCCGTAGCCGCGGCGCATGCATTCCAGTCAATATCTGCCGATGCCGCCGATGCAGTAAGAATCTGCCGAAACATTGTCGCCCGTGCTTCATGCGTTGGAAGACCAACAAGAATACGTTTCTCTAAGCGACGCAACATTGCACTATCAAGATCCCACGGAGTGTTACTTGCAGCAAGAACAAACACTACCTCGCCACCGCGCCGTTTTGACAAGCCATCCATTTGTATCAACAACTCTGTCTTCATGCGTCTCGACCCTTCATGCGTCCCTTCACCGCCGCGCGCTGACATGAGGGAATCGATCTCATCTATAAATATAGTGCTAGGCGCATAATGAACAGCTATGTCAAACAACAAACGCACTAACTTCTCACTATCGCCACGCCACTTGGACACAACACTAGATGCGGAAATATTAAAAAATGTGGTACGACACTCCGTCGCCACAGCCTTCGCAAGAAGTGTTTTGCCTGTTCCAGGAGGTCCGAAAAGAAGAATACCTTTCCATGGGCGCACAATACCCGCAAACAGTTCTGGATATTTGACGGGCATTACTACAGCCTCCTTTAGAAGACGTTTCACCTCATCTAGCGCCGCTATACTACCCCATCGCACATTGGGGTTACTGTCGAGGATGTCACGTTGTATTGTCATGGCAAGTTCCTGTAGTTCCACCGTTGGAAACCGCGGCAGCGGCTTCAGCGCTCGACCGAAGAAACCATCATCGTCAGACCTACATGCAGCCGCATCCCCACTAAACTCCGGTGCCGCCTCCACACGCATGCCCGCCAACCCGAAAGGACACTCCGTTACTACCGGCCGCCTCGCATTAGACCCCGGTGGTGAACTTGGCGATGGACCCAATGGAGGAGATGCCTTATGAGCCAATACCAAACCACGGGCGAGACACTGTGCACCAGGACCTGGTCGCTTTAACTCTTGCGCAGTGCTTTGAGGTGCTTCACCCACAGAGGCGGCATTGCCATAAGTTATGGGCCCACCATTTGCTCTGAGAGGTTGCGGCTTCGGCCTTCCACCGAGTTGCTCATTACCTCGCCGTCGCACGGCCATGCGTTCGCCACCGGATGGAACATCTACACAACCCTCTTCCACCCCTTCATTGGCTCGAAACAGTTTGGGGCGGCGATTGAAACGGAATTCAAAATACTGCTCATATTCCATAATAATGGAGAGGAGATCTATATTATCGGCTGGTGAGAACTTTTGAAGCGACAAACCGCTTTCCTGCTGAAGCATCTGCAGCGAACCCACGTATCCCTGGTCCAGAAGAAATTGTGAAATAAGTACGATAGCACCCTTCACACGCTTCAGTCGTATCTTTTCATTATCCTCGCGAGCTTTCTGTTGCACCTTTATCTGCTGGAGCGATGAGCCTGGGGCGCCTTCTGGATCATTAGAGAGCGGCTGAAGGCGAATGTTACCCTTTTTACTCATATCCCAAAAAAAAAAAACCGTCTGTTCCTCCCTCTCGTATGGTGCGCACGCTCAAGCGGAATCAAAAAAAAAAAAACAACGAGCAAGAGAGAGGAGTGAAAGATATATTAATATATATACCGTTACACTCTTCTACGACGGTCGGTAGAACCAGAAAAGAGGAAAAAACAAATAAATGAGCTATGATTCAAATCCCCTTTGTATTTTCACTGCTTCTCCACTTAGCCACTGATTGACCTTACCAATCTCGTAGAAATTATATCCCGTGTTGGTCTAATACACAATACAAGGGCAGTTCTATGCAAGGAAGCTATATAAAGAAGGTGAGGTGTGTGATATATTCACACCTAATATGGGAGTGAACTGATCCGAAGTGATAATACGTAACGGATCTCTACTCGTTAAAGCATGTAATCGGTTTATATTTATTGTTTGCGTGTGTACAGGTTCGGCAAAGAAATTAAAGAAAAAGGTGGGAGGAAAAATATACATATTTATATACATGTATTGCTTGTACAAAAAACAGTAGTGCAGAAAGCTTCCTCGGGGAAACGTATATTCAAGAAAAATAAATGGCACAAAAAAGGACGTTAAGAGTAAAAATCAGGCTCAGGATATAATTACACGGTGTCGTATCAGAGCGGGCGGGAGGAAGAAGAAAATTAGGGGGTTTGGTGTGAAGCAATTAAAAGATCAGATCACTTCACGTTCACGGTGAAAGCAAGAGTTTATGGACAAAATGATAATAATAATAATAAAGTCAAGGCATCCCGTAGTCAACCTGATGAGCGGCCGGCTAGTGTTCTTCTCTCATGTGAACTCCCTTTTTAAAGAAAATAAACCGAAGGTGGACGGCATAACAAGTGGTCGGAGAGTAAAGAAAAGAGAAACAACCTCCCAATTTGCTCGTTCACTGCGAGTTATGAGGTTTTCGAAACAAAGAATAAGACGCAAGAAAATTAAGAACAAACCCCCTCAAGGGAAACTAAGAACCAACATCACGGAATATATGCATTGCCATGTGAAGCCACAATCGTCGTCCCTTGGGAAAAAATGGAACTTGATCTTTAAAACCTCGGAATTTTTATTTATTCACCGACACCATTCACTCCTGCAACCCATTCAACCTCCCCTTTATGTTCATTTCACACCCCATCATCTCTCACCGATCCGCTTCAGTTTTGTGAGCACACAACAAACACATACACGCATATGTGACATCCCTTAGAATTCGTAACACTGATTCGCCTCCCTCATTTTTAACGTAATCTTTTTTCATTTCCACATCACTTTTTTTTGTTAACGACTCCCTCGGTTGCTACTCTTCCGCCATACAAATAAAGCAGGTAATACCTGTACGAAGAGAAAGAATAATAATTGCTTTAAAAAACATTTTCACAAACAATAACGTTGTTCTCACTGCCGTCATCAGCGTCGCCCACCATGCAATAAAAACGCGCACTACGGTATATATATACGTCTGTTTTTCGGAAGGATTTCAAATGTAAGGATGCTCATAACTCACTATATTTATATATATATATATATATATATATATGCAGATATACAGATATTTATCGCACCGCTTAGAAATGGCGGGGGAGATGCCATTTCCACCTTACACAAATACGCGTACACCCGAAGTTATTTGCTTGAAGCCGTCGGGGAGACCGGAACCAAAACGCGCTCAAGGATAAACACGTCAAAGAGCGTCCAGCGTCCGTCCCCTTCCATGTAAAAGCAAAGTAACTTCCGTACAGCCGGGGGACTGCGTCTAATATCGACAGAATTGCCATGCAGCTTCTGCACCAGTCGAGTGCAGTCCAACTGTAGCGGCCGACCAACAAACATTCGCTTAACGAAGTCCACCAAAAACAAACACTGACGAAATATGCCCAAAAAGAAGCTCGGACTGGTGTACAACCTTGCGGCCTCTACACGCTCGTACTCACTTGAGTAGCCGCATGTGCGTTGGTAAAACCAGTCGAAGGCTTCACAGTAACGTTGTGGGGGCATCACCACGTCCAGTGAAACAAATGCAATCGGCATGAGTTTGGGGGCTGGTTTGAGCACTCGTTGTAAACACCCAATGCTCCACGTTTCCCGCTCGCCCACCTTCTCGGGATCAAACTTTCCAGAGGAGAACGAACATTTCAATGGAGGGGAGGAGCAGGCACCTCCAGTTGTTGCATCAACCGATACGGGTTTCGGACACTCCTCCCCATTTTTTTTCCATGCAGCGTATTCCAGCAAATCATCAGAGGATTTCACGAGAAACGGATTGAAAAGTTTCATATCCGCGTCGATAACATAATCATCAGGTGCGGCTATATCAAAAATATTGAAATCTAAAGTCCGCTGTTTATCCCACATTTCGGAGAGATGCTCGGAGAGACCCTGCGAGAGGGGTAATACTTGTTTCAGTGCCTTGCTAACTGTTTTGTGAAAAGCATCTGTGCCCTTTGCGGATCCCTTCTCCGAAGAAATAACTGCCTCACCCACTATATCTTCCTTCACACTATAGTTTTTCAACAGTAAACCCTGTAGTTTGGCAAGTGCTACCTCACGTGCGACAGGCCTTCCAGTCGGTCCATTGTGCGAAGCAGCCTCCCTAAGGGTTTCAAGCAATACGCCAAGGCTGCGGTACGATTGCTTGGCGCCCTGCAGAAACTCCTCGGCAGTGCACCCATTCATATCGCTAGACCAATGATCAAAACACTTCATGGCTGCATTATTATTGTCGTTGGAGTCATCACCCTCCGCGCTGACTGCCTGCTCACCTTCTGTTCGGTCAGGTGGGGGCGATTCCATTCGTCTGCGGCGAATAAACACCCAATCGGACTTTAGTTGAGCAGCGACCGACTTCATACTTCCATGCCTGCTGCGGTAAAGCGAGAATGGAACCGAGGAACAGTACAAAAGGCGCCGCGCCGATGATACAAAGTTGCACCCAAGTAAACCAGCGGGGTGAAGCGCGACTGTCCCGCGTGGCCACCTCATATTCCCTCCCCTAGATTTCCTCTCTTTTCTTATCTTTTCCTCTCGCTACTATTATTATTATTATTATTATTTTTTATTTTTTTACCACCGCTGCTGTTATTGTTACAGTCAGTCGGTAATTTTCGACCGCAAACCGCACCCTGCGTACCTCCGACAAATTTCTTTCCCGTGCTTCGTATCTTTCGCTTACTTACGCTTTTCGATACGTACTACAACTTCCGGCTCAAAAGGTTACTAAACAGACGCAAGAACAAAACCAAATGCCGTGCGTGTTGAGTGTGTCGGGTTGGCACGTGAGTAAAAAAAAAAAAATGGGGAAGTCAGGAAACAAACAAAATGAAAGGAAAGCAAGAAAGCGGTGGAAAAAGTAAGAGAGAAAAAAAGGAGAGAAACAGAACTCGGGAAAAGCGGGCACCACAGGAGGGTAGAAAACAAAAACAAGACAAAACAAACAAAAAAAAACATACGTGTGTGGGGGGGAGTTGGGGGAGAGGAGAAAAGTAAACAAAAGAGTTGCAGCAGCGGTTTCAACACTGTGCAGGGAAAATAATGGTCAACTTTTGACTACCGGTTTAGTCCATCGCCCATTCCTCACCTATCTCAACAAGTCGAGCTCGCCATAACGCGGTTAAAATAAATAAAGAACAAACATGAAGGGAAAAAAATGAATGTAGGCCACAAACATCACAGCGGTAAACACACAAAAATACCGATTATTATCACAAACGCATGCACTGCATACAAACGCTTATGTTTCGACACACACACACCTCACCAACGAAGATTCAATTCTTTATGCAAAACACGCACTTGTAAGCAGTTAATTACCAAAAAAAAAAGCCATTTTCACAAACGTACTTCGGGAAAGGAAAATCGAAAGTCCAAATAAGGGCAATAACGATTAATAAAAACTTCCCTTTTTACAATAAATTAAAACGAAGCAGTGGGATAACCATCTGTCTGCGCCCATTTCACCCTTGAGACGAAGAAATGCTCATTCGATGAAAAGAGGAGACGACTGAGCACCATCGCACGCGTGTACATATATATATGCACGCATGACCGCAAACAAAAGGAAAAGAAAAATGGACGGAGCGCTGAGGGGAAATGAATCACCCAGCTTTCCGCCTGTCATACCACTGCGCAGTTAGATTCGAACATCAGCTTGTGCGACGCACCTGTACACACAAAAAAAAAAAGAAGGAAAAACGGCGATCCAAGTCTTCTCCCTGTCGTCCGCACTCCGCGAGCAGGAAAGTCAAAAAGGGTTGTAATAAATTGCTCCCATGAGTAAGGGCGTGGTTATTTGTTTTTGTTTTGTGTATATATATATATATGCGCATGCATATTTTGGTTGTGTTCGCTCACCAGATCTCCCTTCCCGTATTCTCCTCCCCGACGGATGCACTTGACAAGAGGGAAGAGGAAGAAGAATATCATGCGTTCGTTTAACCCACTTGTCTTCCGCAGCACATCCTTCTTCCTCTTCCACATCACCTTCCCAGTAAGCACATCGCCGCACTTAGTTAAGCAACAGCTACGCCAAGAGAATGGCATGAAAACAAAAAAAGGATGAAACAAAAATAAAGACCCTCAAAAAACATAACCAGAAGCGACAACGACGGGGACAACAAAAGAAGCACACTACAACCGAGAGGGTGCTACTATTATTGGCCCCGTAAGAACAGTGGTTGCTTTCGTCCTAGACTCCACCGGCGATGCATATTCACCGACACCTTGGTTTTTTAGTCGTTGCTTCATCACTTCATCGCGCGTAAGACCCAAGGTAGTCATCGTATACAACCCCTCTAACTGCCAAGTCATGATTTGGCTCGGGGACACCTCCTTTGATGCCACTGCCTCAAGGTAGCTCAGTTCTTCCAGGTATACCTCATACCGGAATGTGCAGCGAGATTGCGGCACACGTGTCAAACGCATATCGTTGCCGACTGCACTGCGCAGGGCGTACAACTCCCCAAGCCACTTTTTCTTTCGGTACGAAGGAAAGCCGGACATCAGAACACTGTTTTTGGCAATCTCGCACAAATCCACCTGCGACAAGTTCCAGTAGTTTGCAGCAGTGCTGTATTCCTCGATCAACGGTTCCTCCGTGTGATGAAAAATGAGCGCCCCATCGGTGGAGAGCGCAACATTGAGGCCACGCCGAAAGAACAGTGCAAAGGGATTCTCGTTATACCTGCAAAATAGGGCGTTATTGGAAAGGGGGGTGATTCCAAGCGGTATTTGTCCGAGGTAATACAAATATTGCAGCACCGGAGTATCCTTAAGGTTGATACCGTGATTAACACCATCCGCAACAAGAAATGCCTCGGCCATGTGCCCAGGGTCGCCACTCTCACCCGCGTGTGGGCGCAACGAAAATGTGGTTAGCCCTCGTGCTGCACGGTAGCGGTTCAGCGAAGTGATGTTAGCCCACATGTAATACAACCAGTACATAAATGGAGGATTCTCCACGGAGGTCCACTGTGAAGGGGAGGTATTAATCAGCGAGTCAGTTTCTCGCTCACTTTCATTGTCCACCAAGTCGAAACCGCTAACGTGTGCAAGAAAGTAGTTAAGGAATGGATGTTTTTCGGGGTCTATGGAGGCCTGCCATAAGGGAAGAAATATGTTGGTCAAAAGGTCTTCGAAGGATGATAATATCTTGTTCTGACGGTATATGCCGTAAAGCCGTGGTACCTGTACGATCCAACGATTTGTTGGATGCAGCATATCATGGGTGAGGAACCACCGAGATAAGCGGTCCCATTCATCATGGCACCTGCCGTAAATAGAAAGACGGTATTCGGAGAAGCTGTAGCCGTCGGCGGCCTGACGGTCAAACACAGTACGAATAAGTTCGGCGAAGTAGCGTCCACCAATGAAGTTATCTGTTTTGAGAAGCAGTGAACGTAATGCGGATTGTCCCAGTGGGCTGTACCGCCCGTTGAACACGTCGAAGCGGTTGAACGTTGCCTTCCCAGCCTTAACGTTCAACGAGGCAATAGTCAGGTCCTCCACATCGAATGTGGTGCCACTCAGCTTTTCCGCATGTATCTTGGCGAACAATTCACCCAATGTGATGGGGAAACCGGTACTCCTATCGATATCCACCACATCGTTACGATTCATGCGAACCTTCTCTTTGATAAATTTAAGAAGTTCCTTAGCCGTCATCCCTGATGCCATATGGCAGTGGACATCCACCTTAACACACTTGTATATGTCACTCTTCTCACGCAGCATATCTGTTAAGTGGCCCTCTTGGGTTTCCTGGTCGTCGTTTGTAAGCGCTACATGGAGGTTAAACTTGCATTCCAACATGTCCAGACGCCGGTTTGCGTAGCGGAGCATTGATGAATCACTCGATAGGGCCCTTAACTGTCTTGCGTCAGCCTGAAACTTAGCCCAGGACGGAAGAGGCCGAAAGTACTCTTTTGTTGTCGCATTCGCGTTTGCAGGAACCACAACGTCCCTCACCCCATCACGAAAGCAAAAGGTCGTGGGGACTGTCACCCCTTGCTCTCGTACCACAGGGGAGGAAAATGAACGAATCGATGACGAAATGTTACCGGACGCTCGCGTGGACGGTTGCTGAGTTTGCTCCCCCTTATCGTGATGCTCCCGCCACTTTTCCGTAGAAGTGAAGCCGCGACCACTTGACCTGCTGGACCTTTGAGACGCGAGTAAAGCCTCCACCCCCGCAGTACCTGCCAGTGAAGCCAACGGGGCCGCTAGTTCGTAATGGACAGTAAAAGCTTTATAGTACTCACGCCGCTGAAGCGCCTCCACCACACACCGTGCTTCACTTCTTTTTCTACCTCGCGGTCCCAATACGACAATGCGTGGGAATTTGATCAATTTGTCCACAAATAGCCGCCTTCCGCTGCCGGGCATTGTCATTGCCCCGGATACTTTCTCCGGAAGCGGTGGAATATCGAAGAAACGCCAAAGGTTCTCCCGGCGTCTCTCCGCTGAGGTAGAGGCAGAGGACCCCGTTGCCAGTAACGACCAACCACCATGCACCAAAAAATCCTCAGAAAGTCTCTTGCTTTCGCTGTGTCCGCCCCACTTAGTAAGTCCCTTGCGAAACAAGAGATCCATTTCATGAGTGAGAGACAACTCACGAAAGCGCAGTCGTAGGGAATTCACCTGTGTCACCGTAAAGTTGTTGTTCTGCGCACTCACGCGTCGCCACGGCCCACCAATAAACTTACACCTCTTCTCAATATCAAAGTTGATGTACCCCGCCGAGTTGAGACAAATCTCCATAACCTCAGGCGTACTCACCTGATGGATCTTCATGATACCGTTAAGTTCTTCGTTCAGTGCCTCTTCGTTTGTGTGGAAGTAAAGAGGGTCAATTGTAGAAACCGACACCCGTAGTCCTGTTTCAACTGCAAAAGGAATAGCACGCTTTAGCATCGAGTACGGAGTGCTGTCGTAGGTGTGGTAAGGTGTCACAACAATGCTACGTTGTGTTAGATAGTAGAAATACGTAAGTGAACTCCATGCAAGGACCTCCAGAGGGCCAACCACCTGGTCCGTGACAAGTAAACCAATGACAGTTTCGACGAACGTTTTCTTACGCGTGCCGGATGTGTAGAGGCGAAAGCGAAGTGGTTGGCGCTTAAGGGGTTCGTAGCGCTGGAACAGGGGCCGTTGTACGTGGGAGGGGTGCGCAGTACTGTTGCCGAATTCCACCTTCACATCCTCTGTGGTGGACGTAGGGGGCTCTTTCGCCGACAGGGAAGAAACGACATGCGTCGCGATGAAGCAATTCAAAAGCTGCACATTGCGCCAAACGTGATAGATGAAAAACGAACTAGGTGGCATGTCACCCTTCTCCACGGAGTACATGGCCGGGTCACCCTCGGTGGGCATCTCCTGCACACCTGCTTCGCCACTGACGAGTACAGAAACAGAAACAAGACGCCGAAAGAGTTGTGCAACATCCGGATATTTTTCAGGGCAAAGGAGTGCGAGCCAAATCGGTTCAAATATATGTTTCAATACATCCTCCATGCTTTTTGCCGTGCACTCGCCACCGTCGCCGGCGGACGGGCGCATGGTGATACGAAGGGAGGGCCAATTCCCCCCTGAGGCGAAAAAACCAGTGCGAACACACCAAGATGCGATGTGTTGCACCTCACCTGGACGGTGGCCAGTGACTGTGAATTCAACCTCCAACACATCCTTCTTATTCCGAGATATCCGAGAAATCATCGGCGTCACAAGACGACCGAGCAGTGCACCCCCATTGCCACTATAAACGTCAAGGAATTGTCGCAGGATCGGAACCGCATTTGCAGCAGTATGGTGCTCATTACGTGCCTCAAGAATGTCAACCGTGTGCGACGTTGTTTTGGAACTGCTCAAACGAAGTCCCAATCCCTCCATTGTGAAGACCCGATCCTGCGGCGGAAGAGAAGGTCCAAAGAAGGCGTCAGCAAGTGCCTTCAACGTAACAGTCCGCTCGCCTGTAGAGTCATGAGTGCCACTATCCTTGGTTGGCATGCTAAATGTTTGCTGAGGTACCGCCAGTTGCACCTCCGAGGTAAAACCCCTGCCTATTGGATTGCGGGCTCTGCCCTTGTCGGTTGCAGTGGAAAGCACGCTTGAGGTAGATAGCACGAGGTTTGGCTCATTGGACACTGTTTTCTGCACAAAGTCCACCACTGATGATGCCGACATGCATGTCCCTACCCGCCGCACGTCAGTCTTGGGGGCACGCCTGAGATTCCCAGGGCCAAGCGTGGGATGGAAATGTTCTTCTCGCCTCATATTAAAGGCGCGATACAACCGATATCGACTCTGCAGGATCTTAACCCGCGGTTCACAAGCTGAGAAGAGTCGAGCGTCAGCAACTATTTGACAGAGTCGCTCAAATTTGGCACGAAAAACCTTATAGTCAAAGGTCGGGTGTGACCGTAGAAACGGATTTAACTTCAAGATGCGGGGAGAAACGAGACCTCTGTCACAAGATAATAAGGAACGACCAGGATTGACTGCATTCTCCGCAGAATCGTCGGGTAAAATGTCTGCAGCCTGCAGAGTCAAGAGTGAATCGTGGGCGGACTCCAAAAGTGTTGCCATCATTCCACGCAGCGCCTCAACATCCTTACGTGCAACCCTAAACGCCAAGTGATCATCTTTGATGGTTGAGAGCTCCGCGCTGTCGCACTCCACACCGACGCCGGAATGTAACAGCCGGGTGTGAAATATTATCTCCAGCGCCTCAACCACGAAAGGGGCGGCATCACTAAAGGAACGGTCACCTTCATCACCCGCGATAAGAATGTCGTGCCAGCGCTGCCCCATCACGAACTTCAAAGGTTTCAATAGCTCAGTTGTGTGTTAATGCCGTAACCAAAGCCCGAGAAAAAATATTGGTGCTTTGCACCCGAAATCAAATGGCACCCCCTTGTTCTTTACTTTTTAAAAAAAAAAGTTCGAGAAACTTCCTCCCACCAACCACCTTCACAACTTCAGTTATATGTGTTACGGGTGCCTCCGTCCTCCCTTAACTTACAATTCCTTCCCTTGCCGCGCGTATTTTAGAAAATAAATTCGGTTTGAAGAAAACATGAGAGAGCTGCTCGTAGATATACAGTTGGTAAATGAGGGAAGAAAGATCATTATTATTATTATTATTACTGTCATCTGACACTTTACGTTCTGTCAAAAAGTGCGTGTTCGTACGTTCAACCACTGATGAGGTTAACAATAGCGTAGGACACGGCAACAACACGTCGGGGCGGGATTAACCACTCAGCAGGCAAGTGAGAAGTGTAGTGAATACGGAAAGAAATGCGTAATACTCAATTGCCGCCACAAAAAGGCAGACATCACTTCCCAACTCGCGCATATAATAACAACACTTGCGTAAACAAGAGATGAAGAAAGAAAGAGTCGAGTTATTCCTACTCGTTTGACTGAGTCATCGCGCTTCTCAACCCCGTCATGTATCCCCTCACTCGCCCCCATGGTCCCACATCACAGGCCTCACTTACACATATCCTCCGTTTTCATGCCATTCTCTTGATTCTTTTTTCCAGGCAAACATACGTCCTCTCACGTGGAATTGACTTAATACTTATATCCATTAAACGTTTTGAAACTGCCGTAGTGCCTATGCAGAAGATTGCTACCGTCGCAAATCCTTTCAACGTACAATTAAAGTTATAACAGACGTTAACATCAACACGAGAACAGCATGGGAAAAAGCGGCATTCTCAGGAGAAAAGTGGAAATTGGTGACGCATATCCGTCCCGTTTCGCGCCTCCAAAGCAACACGCTTATTTCGCCTGTAAGCTTCCACTACGCTCAATCGCAATCTTTCCATCTCCTCCTCCTTGGACAACGCTTGCCCCGATCCACGCGTTACTTTGGTGCTCCCGTCAGCGGGAACAAATCCTAAACGCTCCAACCGCCTTTGCTCACCCATGCCGCCAACAGAAGAAAGCAATCGCAGTCGCTCTGACTGTGGACCTTTCGCTGCCCCCTTCGCACTGCGCTGTGAAGATTGGTCCAGTCGGCTTGCAAGCCGCGTAATGGAAGCATTGCGGCTTGGCACCGTGTCGAAGACCGGTGGCGCTTCTACACGTTCCCCATAACGAACAACATCCACCAACTCACAGAAATCACGAGGTTGATCCTCACCTTTATCCTTCGGGTAGCGCATAGGCCTATGCGGCCCATCACCTGTTTCGGTACCAGAGATACCATCATCAAAACTGATTCGTTTGCGGCTCTCCTTCACTCCATCTAAGTTGTTGCTATCAACCGTCTTCTTGCCTTTCTTGCCTGCCGCACGTTTCTCCGCCGCCTCAGTCGCTGCTTTCTCCTTTTGCATCTTCCTCAGCATCCTTTCGTATGCAATGTCTTTCGCATCGACGGGGTCAGCTCTCCTTCGTTTCTTACCTCCTTTTGTGGAGAGCACCTCATCGGCTAGCTGCTTCTCCATCTCCTGCAACTTTGCCTGCAGTCGCTCCCGCCTAGCCTCCACCTTCTTGCGATGTTTCTTCTCTTTCTTCCTGGCAATGATGGACTCCTTGCTATCATCTGTGATGCTCTCCGCCCCACTCCCATCGCGAGTGCGAAATGCAAGCACCGGGCGCGCCAGCGTCGCAGCAATCTGTTCGTTGAGAGGTACGGGTGCCGCCTTAGTGTCAACAGTCACCCCGGAGTCTGCTTTTTCCGCCGTGAGAACTCGTTTTGCGGCTAACTTTAGCACCTTTGATTTTTTGTTGCGTTCTCCCAAGCCATCACTGAGGTTTCCATTGTTCACTAAAGGAGGAGAGGAAAGGGAAGTGGAGTCACTGCCAATGGGGGTGCCGACACCACCGGGTCCTTCACTCGCCGATGCTGCCGCTGCCGCCGCCTCCGCCACCTTTTCGCGTCGCCGTTGTTTGCGCTGTTGTTCTCGTTCATGTCTTTCCGCAAGATATTGACTAAGGGACCGCTGGCTAATCGAACAATCCCGCCCATTGGCTTTCATGATGGGTGGTTGATTGGCGAGCTTCGTTCGCCGTAGCTCACGCTGGTAGGGCGACAATTTTGGATTCTTATTCCGTTTCTTGCGGTGTTCCTTTATGCGGGGGACACGTTGCCGACGGGCCATTCCGTTTGACTTCGGCGGTACCAAAAGCTTTCGGTGTTTCGCTCTCTCTTCACTCCTATTCCCTTTGTCTCTCCACGGGTTGGTTCTTTCTTGTCTGACCGCCGCTGGAGTTGACTCCCCCACTGCCGATCGCAATAATCAAATGGTACACCCTGTAAGGGTAATATCACGACAAAAAAATAGGGAAACCAGCTCAATCACTCTTTCCCTGAATCTCTGCACCACGACTATAAACGACGAAACATTTACAACAAAAAAAAAGTTAAAGTGAGAAAGACAAAAGAATGAAAAAAGAGATATTAGACCAATGGGTATATCACAAACGTTGTTGCTGGAAAGTTTTTTCTTTACGGAAAAGTTAGAGACCCCTTACCTGCGCGTCCTCCATCCAATGTGATCCCTTTCCTCACCCTATTCCACCAAATGCAGTGCAGGAAGGGGGAAAAAGAGGGAAATACTTGTTCACAAAGGTAAAGGGTGGACAAAGTCATTATTCAGTTTGCGCTTAGTTAACGATTAATGGGGAAACCAAATGGTGACGCAAACATCCGCACAATGGCTTCCACAACACTCACCCAGCAGTTCCCTTCCACACACACACACACCTGTGCTTGTATAGCACAACCAAAGACGCAGCACCGGAGTAAACAACAGACAAACCACATTCCCTGTTCATCTTCACTCGCCCTATACTGCAGCAGGGGGAGGAACGGTTCCTATCTTGCGTTGGTTCTGTCGTTTGTGCTTCGTTTCACCCAGCAGCAGACCGTGAAACCGTTGGCCAGTTTAGATTGCCTCAACATCCGACCAGAATATGAACAGGCCCGTTAATGCTCTCCATCCCCTTGCACAACGCGATCACAGAACATATTTTCCTATCGCGTTTCATTCAGATGGTTGCGCTCTCTCACATAAGAAGTTAACTTACACTAATCCAGCTATATGGTGTTCTCTTCCGCAGAAAGTTGGTTGACAAACTCTTTCGCTGCACTATCCGGCAGTGTTATTGATACGCGGACGCTGCCATCCACTTCAAACTGATCCAGAAGGTGCTTGGCCTTAAATAGTGCCGCCTTCGACACAAACACCAAACGGAAATGTTGCTGGTACAGCGCCCAGCACGTCACGAAGCCAGGAATGTCCTTCAACTGCTGTCGAAGTTCCTTCGCACCGATACGTGAAGAAGTGGCGGCGGAAGCTGTCACCATTTCCGACTGACGCACCGTCGACTGGCGCAATTCTCCTCCAACTGAAGGTGTAGACTGCGAGTGTTCCCCTTCCCCGCTTTCACGTGACCGCTTCATGCCCTTTGGTGACTTCAGAATTGCACCATCTTCATTACCCGCTATATTTAATAAGAATTTCGGAGGGTGCGTAAAGTACGGCTTCCGAGAAAGGCTCGTGACCATATCTTCAAGAGTGTCGAAGCGCGTGCCGCTACCGGTTAGGCCGTAGACACATTCCACTATTGTGTCATCTTCGACCTCCCGTTTATGCCTTTCCTTGCCCTTGGCTTTCGCGACGGGAGCACTGTCATCACTTTTCTTACCTCCATTAAGAGTCGCTGCATGCTTCCCGGGAACAGGAGTAAACACGGTTGAAACATTACCATCAGCTTTACCGTATATCGCTATCTCCACTGACCGAGTCTCGGTGCGAGCCGACACGGTGTAGTGACACTGAGCACGCCCCTGCGATGCATCTGATGTGGTACCCGTTCTCCTTTCCATTTCACAGGAGGGAGAAGAACATCCACGTTCGAATTTCTTGTCCAGGCAGCAGAAGCGGGGAAAGGCCTCCCGGTGTACCTTTGCGAAGTCATTTTCCACATTTGTGATCACTACAACGTACCGGTCATCAACATTCCCTTGTGACGACTTCTTGCTCTTTTCTTGGCCGTTCTTTACAGTATGGTTCGTCTGCTTTTCTACGACTCGCGATCCCTCCTGTTTCTTCCATTTGGCCTTCTTTACCCTTCTGCCAGTTTCCTTCGAGTGCCCCATGCTGTCAAATTATGTCCAACGAAGTCAGTCCAAGTCTTCACCTCCAAGAGAATAGGGGGAAATAAATGTTTATATTCATATATGCTTACCCAATTTTACAATGGTTAGAAAGTCGAGGAATTAACTGAAAATACTGATGCACAAAAATGCAAAGAGGCACCCCATGCATGAGGAATACGAAACGACTCACTTTTATGGATGGGCATACCGCAAACAGGCGGTTCCTTAATAGGCGCAGTTGCAATGAACAACATGGACAATGGCAAACTCTACCATTTATGTGGGGAAAAGCAGTCAGTAACAACCAAATAGTGTGTTCTGAATTTAAAAAAAAAGAAGGCACTAGTACATGTGTACACACATCTTTGCTCGTGTACCTGAGAGGGCGAGTTTTTTTTTGTCTTCAAATAGCTGTGTAAAGGTCGAGAGAAGCATGTGCGTGATTTACCCCTTCCACTCCCTACGAGTAAATGGGCCCACCGGCCCCATCGCCAAACCGCCACTTATTTGGTTCGTCCCCTCCCCTCCCCCGCTGGTGCGCATGATTCGCGCTGCGGATACCGCTTTATAACATGAACACTCCTGTTACTCGTACTTCATATGCGCCAAGCCGATCAGGTCTTCCTTGGCTGAAACCATTGAGGCAAGCAACATTCCAAATATTGTATGCCCCACAGGTTGCCATATAACTATCAACAGTTCTCGCCAGTTCTCTACAAATCCAAACAACAATGCACCCTTCTGTGCCAAGTGCCAGCGGTATGAAACCATTGTAAAGAGCCAATAGGTAGTCGGTAATAGCGACAAAAGAGCAATCACAAACTGATATCGTGGAGAGATATCAGAAAAGGAATCGGTATTCCCTTCCACATGCCTGGTTTGCGTGGTGCGAGGAAAATTGTTTGTATGGCTACCAATATCAGGTAGTGAAGGATGCACGTAAAGTACTCCACGGCACGACCGTATATCAGAGAGGCCCGCAACGGCCAAAAGAACGGCCGATATGGTAATGGCTGCGGTACCCCCACGGGAAAGAGCGCCTGGTTTCGTTGGGGATGCCGAGGTATTTGACATATTATCATTTAAATCAACCACTACCAGCGGGTAGCCTACAATTATTAAACATATATACAAAAAAGCCAGCAGCAACTGCAGTGCCGCTAGCACTCGAACAAGTGCAACACCTAAGCGATAAGTCCTTGAGAGATGTCTCAGCACAAGTACCTGCTCCCCTGCACTTAACACCTTCATCTGTCCACCATCCACGAGCTGGTTGGGCTTCGGTTTATGAGAGGTCTGTTCATTACAGGGCATCAAACACGCTGAAAACTAGATGCGACACAAGGGAAGACAACGTGAAACGTTAAATCTTGTCGAAATTGCCACCGGAAATATAACATGAAGCATGTCCAGAGGGGGGAAGAAAGAATAATCCAACAGCCACGAGCCCTTCTGTCCTCATCACCTACATACCGCCAAGCAACGTATGCAAGGTAATAATAAATTATGTTTAGATCGACTGGCAAAGAATGAATCAACGTCACGGAAAAGAACACGGCACATTCACCCCCCCCCCTCCACTCCACATACGATAATGGTGGGAGTCAAATAAAATCATTAAACATGTATTCCCACGGTAGACACTAAGTTTAAATTTACGAAAAATGACCCGAGACACCCAAATTTAAAATTCAGCCTTACAAGCGGCATTACACCTTACATTTAACGAGACAGGCTGCATTCCCGCAATAATTCATCCCCCCTTTCATTCCAGTCAGTTTGTCCCTCCTCAATTCATTTAGGAAAAAACGAGCCACCGCATCGGTTCCCTACACCAAATGCGTCACTTGAAGGGCCAAACCAACACACACACGCCACACCGCTTCATAACAGCTGATAAACCCAACCAAAACGCGCATGGGGGTTTACATAAGGGAGTTGTTGGCCCAACAGGAAGCGTTACTCAGGGAGAGGAAAATAATACTCCTTTCGTATTTTTTTTTTTAGAATTTTCTTCGTGCCT
>NW_027124379.1:0-1393 GCF_001457755.1 Trypanosoma equiperdum
AATAATAATAATAATAATAGGAGAGTGTTGTGGATGTGTGCAAATGCGCATATTGTGACTTAGATGGTGCTAGTGACGACAACAGAAGTAATGTTAAAGCATTTAAAAAATTAAAAGGCTGCAGTAGTACGGCGGGCAAAAGCACAAGAAATCAGCGCCCGATGCAAAGCGACAGATGTAACGGCGACTGCAAAGGTTTTTCCGCTTGTTCCTGTGGATGATAAGTATGTCCGCGAAGTTCTTAGACCAAGATGCGCAAAACCCTTATGCTTTGTAGCGGAAAGAAACTACAAGGCGCAGACGACAATAACGATAGGACAGCACAGTCGCCCACTGTCGGCAGTCGTGTACCTGACAAACAAGCCGCAGGTGCCGACAATGGGCTATGTAAAAGCAAACCAGATGCACCAATAGAATGATTATGCTATCACATCACAGTGTGAGAGCAGACAAATTCACTCCCGATACACGAACGAAAACTATAAAAGAAATTTGAAGCCATAGACGCTTTGTTGTTTTCTGTGTTCTAGCAACGCAGGTGTTGACCTGGCTCATTTAAGCCATTAGAGGATGACAATGGAATTGCTGTCACGAAAGAATAAGCAACTGACTGGGTCTCAAATGGAACAGTGTACGAAATAGTAGTAATTTCTAGCCGGCTTTTCTTCCGTTCTAAAGATTACCGGCCGAACAGTACTGATTGAAGAACCACCAACACAAGAGAGCGCCAACTGCACCAGCATTCGTTTCTCGGCTTAAAAGTGAGAAGCAGCCGCGATGAGGGGACGCGACTCTAAAACGAAAAAAATATAGAAACAACGGCTCAAGTCTAAAAAAGAAAGAACAGATTATTAAAAGAAACAGGAGGTAGTGCAAGCACCATGCGAAGTATGGATCTTTAAAGAAGTACGGAAAGGAAGATCCAATCAGCAACCAAAAGGTTAATCAAGAAAGAAAGTTGCAAAATAACGTGTTTCAAACGGAAAGGATCCGGCTGACCAGCGCGATTTATGGATAATGCCAGTTATGCCACCAAGAAAATTAGAAAATAACAAGGGTAGTGAACAAGCTCTTTCAATGTTGGACGTCGCAGAAGAGCGACGCATTTTTTATCCAACTCAGTATTGCACAAAATAAGTGTAGTATAAACGAAAAACGTGGGGAAACGTTCCAGAAGTTGTAGAAGAAGTTTGAAAATCCATGCCAGCAGTCATAAAAAGGATATCACGACTACTAACAACTAACTTACATATTTTTGCTTTAGTAAATTTGACCAAATTGTTGTCAACCAGACGACAGTGTGGCGGAAATAATCTCTACTTGATGCACAGTAGAAGAATGACTGCAAACCACGGCCTCTGTCATCTGTGTCTATCCGTTTATCACCTCACTC
>NW_027124379.1:1403-2685 GCF_001457755.1 Trypanosoma equiperdum
CAGCTTTTCAGTTCATCGTACTTGTAGCTGTCACTGGGCCGGCCCAAGCCGTGACAAATGGCGATAATGTGGACGTGTTTGGACCTCTGTGCCAGACGATACAGCTCGCGGATGGCGCACTCACGTTCAGCCCACCCATTAATGAGCCCTCTCAAAAAGCTTCAGACATCTACAAGTTAAATATAACGGTGGCACCACCGTCGTGGAGGCAGTTGCTAACACAAAACGGAGAGGGAACAAAGACAAAAAAGGCAAGACCTGAACCCACCGGCGCGCCAGCTGACTGGAAAACAAAATGGAAGGTTTGGACAGAGACGGTTTTGGACCTGGAAGCAGACAAAAACGAAGATACGCTCAAGGAACGATTTAGCATTGACAAAGCGAACGAAAAGCAGCTGGAAAGACTAAGGCCAACAATAGCAGGCCTAGCAGACACGGTCTATGAGCTAGACGCATTCTACAACGAACCTCAGACCAGCAAGCCAAAAGACGATGCAGCATTAACAACCCAACTGTACGAAGCTATATACGGCAAAAAGCCGACCAATATGGATCAGCCAGAAACCGCGACGATGTTCGAGGGAAGAGCACAGGGTTATTCAGCCAGCTGCGGCACAGGCGCCAAACCACCAGCAGGCAAAACAGTCGCTGCTACGTTCCTTTGTCTCTGTGGCAGCGCGAACTCCCAAACAAAAAAACCTTGTAACGCGCAGCAGACAACAGAAGCGGTCTGGGGGGCAGCGGCGCCACCGGCAGCAGCAACAGCGTGGCCAAACCTACGCCAAATATGTCCGAAACGTCAAGGGCCGCCGATCACGGCAGAAGGCATATCGAGATTAATACAAGCGGTGCTACAACGATCAAGGGTGGAAGGCAGCGACGTTTACATCGGCGGTAAAGCAAACGAACAAACCTGCGACGCCAACGCGGCCGCGGCATGTATCAAAATAGCGGGCGGAGCAACAAACAAACAAATTAAAGACGATGCGATAAAGTGGGTAAAAGACCTCGAAGATATTGCAACCGAACTCAGGCGGCGGACAGCATACAACACCCGCGTAACAGAGTATAACGCAGCAATGGCGGTACTCGAAAACCAAGTAAAAGCGACACTAGGGCGAGCCCATTACACCACCGTGGATCAGCCGACAGTATCAAAAGGAGATAACACCAAAGAAAGCAAAACCCAACTTCAAAAAGTAAACTGCAATAATCACAAAACAAACGCAACCTGCACCGAGGCTAACTGCAAATGGGAAGAGAATGCAACTGACAAAAGCAA
>NW_027124379.1:2731-3486 GCF_001457755.1 Trypanosoma equiperdum
GGGCGATACTTGCAAAGATTCCCGTTTTCTCGTCAATAAGAAACTGTCCCTGATTCATGCTGCTTAAATGAGCTTGATAGCATTTTAGAACTTTAATATTATAAGGATAATTTTTTAATTTTCTGAAATATCACATATTTCAACACTTTTGTAAAGCCGTTGCGCAATCTGAAATTTTTAAATTATGACATATAGGTTTGACATTTGCCTACTGGTGCAATTAAGTATAGTAAAAGGGTATGAAAATCATCTATTTTGTTTACTCTGTTTATCGTGTGTATATTTGTTTTGTTAAGAAATTGATAATAGTAATAATAGGTGAGCGTTATGAATGTGTGAATACTATTATTATAATAAAAGCAGTAATAATAATAATAATAATAATAATAATAATAATAATAATGGAGATAATGATGATGATATGAAAGTGTTATGAGTGTGTAAATACAAATAATATAATAAGAGCATTAATGATTATAATAACATCAGTGATAATGATCATCGTCAAAAATATATATACTTCAAGAAATGGGATAGTGGTAATGAGAATGTGTGGGAAACTGATCAAGAGAAAGTGACAAAGAAGGAGATTGTGTGTGGTCACATTCATACATATAAATGACGACGAGCATCATTATGTGCATAAAGATGACGATGATGATAAGATAGTGAAAGCCGAGATATCAGCTGCTGTACAGACTAAATATCGTCTGCACGAAAACGTTTGCAACAGAATGAAACCAAAAAGTTTCAAT
>NW_027124379.1:3496-3738 GCF_001457755.1 Trypanosoma equiperdum
GGCTGTACAGACTAAATATCGTCTGCACGAGAACATTTGCAACAGAATGAAACCAAAAAGTTTCAATGATCGTAGTGTCTTGCAAAAATGGCTAGTTTGTGCTATTTTCAGTTTAAACTAAAAACTTTTTAAGTATTTTTTGAACACGTCAGTACAACTTATTAGTTGTAATTACCATGTAAATGCATAGAGGGAGTGCGTATGCTAGCCCTAACCTGTGTGTCGCTGAAACTAACTTCTAA
>NW_027124379.1:3748-3906 GCF_001457755.1 Trypanosoma equiperdum
CATTACTTGTAATTACCATGTAAATGCATAGAGGTAGTGCGTATGCTAGCACTAACCTGTGTGTCGCTGAAACTAACTTCTAAACCAAAAACTAATCATTCAGGCTGAAAGGGAAGCTCCAGACACTGAAGATGTATCATTAAACAACTGTGTCATAA
>NW_027124379.1:3916-4524 GCF_001457755.1 Trypanosoma equiperdum
AATAAACTAATGATGCAGGCTGAAAGGGAAGCTCCAGACATTGAAGATGTATCATTAAACAACTGTGTCATAAAAATATCAAAAATTACCAATATAAGCGCTTTATCAGTGCACTTTACATTATTTCCTAGCGTTTTCTATTATTTCCTGTTACTTATCAACCTTTAAAAAGTTGATTAGGGAATAACATTTTGTAACTTAGTACTTTTATTTGCTGTTTTATTTACTTTTTTTACGCTTAATC
This sequence comes from Trypanosoma equiperdum, assembly GCF_001457755.1. NCBI lineage: Eukaryota > Euglenozoa > Kinetoplastea > Trypanosomatida > Trypanosomatidae > Trypanosoma > Trypanosoma equiperdum. The sequence continues at coordinate 4,161 of NW_027124379.1, forward strand.
CCCATTCAACAAAACAAAACAACAAATATAACAAAGAATAATACTAAGAAACCAAGAGTGTTAGTGATTGTAGTTCAAACTCATGCAACTCAAGGATAGTGCAGAGTCATATTGAGTGCAAAAATAAGTCATGTTGAAATTGTTACAATTTTGATGGGAGGTTCGTATAGTTTTTTTAAAAGGCCTAGATAAGTTATGGAATTATTAGAAAAGCAGAAAAAAAGTGATGAGGATATTTTAATTCATTTTGTTAGATCTGATGTTATTGTTTCCGATAGAAATAAGTATGAAGTGCAGTGGAATATTTTATACAAAAAACAACCCACGGTGAGAACAAATTTCATGAAGAGAATATTCACAAAGA
>NW_027123074.1:0-935 GCF_001457755.1 Trypanosoma equiperdum
ATAATAGGAAAGTGTTGTGAGTGTGTGTATACCAATGCTATAAGAAGAGCAATGGTGACTAAATGGGTGCATAGAATTATACATGATAATGGAAAGGTGGAGTGGGAGTAAGTAAGTGAGAAATAGAAGATAAGAGGGATATTATTAAATAAGAGAGGAATATACTAAAAGAGAAAGAAGGAAAGGGTATATTCGCAGTTTCGAAACACAGAAATGTGAGAATGACAATCAGTATATACAAAGAGATGAAGGATGGATCAATCAGGTAGAAGCAGGGTCCAGTGTACAAGCAAAGTGGCTTCCCTATTCTATTTGCGGAGACAGCGACAGAAGACGAAAATAAAGATAATATATTAAGAGAAAAAGGAGTTTTTGATTATGATCCGTATTTTACAGGCAAATGAATAGCTTCTACATCACAGATGGTAGTAAAGACCGTAGTTTAAGTCTGAAAGTAAGGTATAATGTCCAGTTGTGGAAAAGAGCAATTATCAGAAAAAAAGCAAGAAACTTCCCGCAAATGAATCACTAATAAAAGCGTACCCCCGCAACAAAATCAAAAAACCCAACACTATAAAATTCATAAAACTATTTTTGACACCCTTTAACGGAGATATATGTCATAGGAGATGGAAGACAGTTGTTTACAATATCATAAAAACGCCGAACTACATGCGCAAAGCAGGTAAAATGTAAAGGAAACAGATTAATAGACAGTATATAACAACAACAATAGACCCAAAAATATGTAGTCAAAAACAGCTTCAAAATAGAGTAAGTTATTGCTTTTTAATATATGTTCGTTTATTCTTTCAACTAAATAAGTGCTATTCTGTGCACTAAAAAGAAAAAAATAAAAGAAAAAAATCATATGCGATTTCTCGGAAATAGAAATGTTGGAAAACCCTCCAATTCAAAAATTGTTTGAGGACATA
>NW_027123074.1:945-2210 GCF_001457755.1 Trypanosoma equiperdum
ACATTAAAAAGGAAAAAATAAAAGAAAAAAATCGTATGCGATTTCTCGGAAATAGAAACGTTGGAAGACCCTCCAATTCAAAAATTGTTTGAGGACATAATGGAGAAAAAAAACGATAACAACGCTATAGCACAATCACACTACATCAACACCAACGAACCTCCCAGAAAAAGACGACCAAGCACACACTAGATTGCCGTCCCAGAGAGTCGGACATAGTTATAGCGAATAGGAAAAAATAACATAGCAAATGCTAGCCCTATTTATAACAACCACGATAATTCTTTGGAGCGGCTGTGCGAACCGTGCAAACGGAGCGGTAAACGCACAAGCAACTTCACTGCACGACGCAGCCACCACAGCATGCGACCAACTAAAGCTACTAAAGGAAGTTCAAGAACACATAGACAGCAAGCTGGCAGGCTCGCAGCAAGCTTGGCAACGAAGCGCCCAAACAATAAAGAAACTTCACCTAGCAGCAGCATCACCAGACGAAAAAAAAGCAAATGCGGCGTGTCCCCATTTAGTGCTAGCAGCCAAACGTCATGACGCATTACAGCTGTACCTCACCACCCTGCAAACAGCCGGCGTCGATGCTATAAAACGACTGTCAGCGGCACAGGCAGCAGCCAGCCTAGCAGCAAGAGCAACACAGCTAAAAAAGAAACACACGTACACGGCGCCGGCGAGCTCAAACGCGGAGGTAAAAAAAAGAGATAAAACTCGATGCGTTGAAAACGGAAAAGATAGCGTTTCCAAAGGATACGACAGATATTGGGGCCAAGATTCCGCAGTGGCTAACCAAACAGGCGCTAACCAAGATGGCCTATTTCCCGCTCGCCAGCCAAACCTCAGACCACAACAGCGCGGAGCGGGCCATAATTTGCTCGCCAGGCAGCAGCGCGACGGGGTGCACCACCAGCACTGCACAGTACGAGCTAAGCATAGAGGAAGGAACAGTGCTGGAAGCAACCAAAAAGGTACTCAACGAAGAGCATACGTCCAAACAATTCAAGGCGACCACCGACGACGACGCCGCACATGAAACAGACGAAGAACAGGCAGCCGCGCTAGGCAACACGCTCAAAAATATAGCAGACAAATTAGAGCCGCCAGCCCAGCCGTATCAAATCTCCACTCTCAAAGCCTCAAAAGCATCAGCAGAGTTCAGGGCAGCTCTCTTGCTGTGCACGTCGCCTCAACCACAATCCTATGACGACACTAAGCATAAGCAAAAACAGAAGAGTTATTCGACCAAATATACG
>NW_027123074.1:2220-2642 GCF_001457755.1 Trypanosoma equiperdum
GTCAAAGGCGTCAGCAGAGTTCAGGGCAGCACTCTTGCTCTGCACGTCACCTCAACCACAATCCTATGATGACACTAAGCATAAGCAAAAAACAGAAGAGTTATTCGACCAAATATACGGCAGTGATGAAGAACAATTCAAAACAAGCTTCGTTAAGCAGGTAGACGAAACACCAATACCAAAAGAGGTTCTGGGAAGTGGGTCAGAAGCTACAGCGAAGGACATTACCAGTGCAGGAAAGCTAGCATTAGCAACCGCCTATTACACCGCTATACGAGCAGCGCAACAAATGACAAAAACTTCGCCGACGACAACGCCTGACGTTTCAAATGATTGTGCAAAAAAATCACAGAAAAAGCACTGCAAGGAAAGCGATGGATGCAAATGGGAGGGACTGAAGAAAAAGGAACTTGCAAATATAA
>NW_027123074.1:2652-3401 GCF_001457755.1 Trypanosoma equiperdum
CGATGAAGAGCAATTTAAAACAGACTTCGTTAAGCAATTAGACGAAGCACCAATACCAAAAGAGGTTCTGGGAAGTGGGTCAGAAGCTACAGCCAAGGGCATTACCAGCGCAGAAAAGCTAGCATTAGCAATCGCCTATTACACCGCTATTCAATCAGCACAAAAAATGGTGAAAACATCGACGCTACCACCGGCTTTTATTTCAAATGACTGCGCAAAAAATCACAGAGAAAGCACTGCAATGAAAGCGATGGGTGCGCATGGGAGGGGACTGAAGAAAAAGGAACTTGCAAATATAAAGTTGGAGAAAGCGTAGTGAAAATGGAAGGAAGAAAGACGAGAAATGCAAAGATAAGAAAAAGGATGACTGCAAATCTCCGGATTGTAAGTGGGAAAATAATGCTTGCAAGGATTCCGGTTTCTTGTAACTAAAGTATTGGCTGTAATCTGCTGCTGCTTTTTTTAGTTTGATGGCATTCTAAATTTTTTAAATTAAGAATAATTTAAAAATTTACTAAATTTTGAAATATTTTAACACCTTTTGTTGAAAATGTGAAAATTAATAAAAAATATTTAAAAAATTTGTAAAATGTGAATAACTGTGGCCCATGGGTAAACGTAATGAGGTAATATAGTATAAAAAATGAGCGCTATTCTAATAGTTTCCTAATTTGGTTTCTTTTCCCCATTATGTGTATATTAACTGGCGTTATAATGGTAATAATAATAATAATGATAATAATGATGAT
>NW_027123225.1:0-3804 GCF_001457755.1 Trypanosoma equiperdum
GTATACTAGGAATGCTTGCTGTCGCTTTCTCTTCGATGGCATTCGTGATTTCGGTTAGTACTTTCGCAGCTGTGCATGCGTCCGTCGCGTCAGTTCTTGCGTCTTCTGCAGCGCTGTGACTGAATAGGATCGCTGCTATAAGTGCGATGCTCACTGTTGGCTGCATCCTTTGTATTTTGATAGACTGTTTAAGAGTATTTGAGTATGGCGTTTTCTGGTTTGCTTGCTGTGCTTTGCCAAATCGGCGCATTTAGAGTGCTTTTAGCTGTTTAGACAGCTTGAAAAACTTAAAAAACACGCAGCTTATTCAAATAATCTCCATTTTAAATTTAATTTATAGCATTCTATATTTATATCTAAAACACTTAAGATTTAGGATCTACAGTCTTCACTCTCTTCTATCGAGTCTTTACGTGCACGTTTGTTAAAGTCTGAATCACTGGGTAAAATCGACGCTTGTGGTGTGTGTGTGACTAACTTTTTCTTTCTACTACCTCTCTGCGTTCTGTACCACCGTATTTAGGAACCTTTTAATCCTCTATAATTTGGTTATCGAAAGTGTATTTCGTGTTTATTCATCTTAGTTAATACGTTCCGTTAGTTTCGCCTCAGTGACAGCTCTTTTGTTACTTACTTGCTCTTTAATTGGCGTCATCCGCTTGGTGCTGTACCAATAAAGCAGCTGAAGAGTGTCTTCGTTGATTATTTCACTTCATAAAGTTCCTTGGCAACTTGATAGATACTCTATTTTATGCGTTTTCCACATTTTTATCTTTTACTGTTCACGGTAATCCATCAGTAGTCCTATCTTTTAAATTCTACTCCAAATAATATTATATTACCGCCAACAGATGTTGCTCATTATTATCATTATTATTACTACTCTTATTATAACATTCGTATATATGTACACTCACAACACTCTCCTAATATTATCATTATTATCATTATTATTAGAGTTTTAGCTAATATCTATAGATTAAAAAAATAAAATAGTTGAGAATATCACATATATTCTATAAGATATAACCATATAACTATTCACCCATAGGCCATTTCTATACAAAAAGTTTGTGAATATCATAGAATTAAGCAAAAATCCTTAATTTTTAAAAACTTTTAAAATAGAAAACTGATAGAAGAAGAAGTGATCATAGATAATTTCTTATTGCTAAAAAAAATGGAATCCTTACACTCTTTTTATTCCTATTTGCAATCCGGAGATTTGCATTCTTTCTTTCCTTTCCTTTTTTATTTATCTGTTGTTGATTCGCCGCCTCCTGCTTAAACTTGTGTTACAGGGACGCCGGTTGCTTTTGCTTTTGTTGCATTAAATTTACACTTTTTATTTTCGGCAGTTTCTGTTTTATTAAAACTACATGCCGCTGTCGCATTGCAGTCTGGTTCGAGTTTTATGTCATTGCAGTTATCTTTTTGCTGCTGAGATACGCATGTTTGCGGCTTCTGTGGTTTTGGTGAAAGTAGAGCTTTGATCGCTTGCCGTTTGGCCAGTGTTATTTGTTCAACTGGATTCTCGGCGTGTTTTTGTCTTTGCTTCTTTAAGGCGTCGTTGACCCTTTGCTGTGCTTCCTTCGTTATGGTTATCGCATCGGCCTCCTCACTTAGTCCTAGGGTCACCTTGGTCGTTTGGACCTCCTTGAAGTCGTGGTTTTCCGGCTCCTCGCCGTATCGTACTATTGTTTTTAGGGCTGCTAGAGACGTGGTTAAGCCGCTTGTTGGTAAGCTCTTGAGGGCCTCTAGTGCCTGGATCGGGTTGTTATCTTGGCTGTGTGTGGCTTTGTCCCACATAGAATTGCCTGGTGCCGTGTCAGCTATTTTCAGTAGGCCCGCCGCCATATGCAGTACGTTTGCGCCGTTGCTGCCGCCGTCTACCATGCCGTCAGTGCCGACCGTTTGGGTGAGGCAACAACCCTTTGTCGCTACATTTCCTTTGTCTGCTTGAGGTCCGCTCCCTATCGCTTTAAGCTTGTCGCCGTGGTCCGGTTCCGTGGTTGTTTCTGCGTGCTTTGTGGTTCGCTTGACTTTGTCGTCTGTGACGCACTTGACCAGGTCTGTTGCTTTGGATACTGCTCCCGCTTCCTTCGTTATTTGCGACGCAAAACTTCGTGCCGTCGTCAACGCCGATGAACAGCTCTGCAGCTTCCATGATCGCTCATGCTGCTTCACTGACTGGGGCCGCCTTTTTGATGGCGTTGCTTAATTGCGTTTTTAAATGGGTTTTACCATTTTCGATCGTTTGTGCTACGTACATGTAGATATTAATGTGATCGTCAGTCAGTTTTAAGGCACCACTGCCTAACACTTGTTTCAGGTCAGCTAGTGTTTGTTCTGCTTTTAGTGTTTCTGGTAGTTCTTTTGCCATGGTTGCTGAAAAAGTGGTTGTATTGTCTCAGGGTTTCTGCCAGATCGCATGCGTCGGCGAAACCTTTTGCTTTGAGGGCGTCGTTTGCTGCTTGGCTGTATTTTTTTATCCTAGACATAAGAACCATTAGCCCCAGCAGTACTTTTGTTTGAAATATCACCGGGAAACAGGGTTTTGAGCGCCCCTGAACCATCTTGCTTCTTTTATATTTCTATTTCTCTCCAATTTGGGACCCAGAAAATGCATATAGTTGTCCACTTCACGGTAATCGACACCACAATTTTTGTTCATTTGCACAGCAAGTTTTTTAATCTTAAAGTAGTGGTTTGCGTTCATACATTTCCTTTACATTTATTTTTTTCTTTTATCTTTTTTTCTCCAGGTTTTGCAGAATATTACTGTTCAAAAAGGAGTAAAATAGTAAACAAACAAAAAAATTAAAAAGAAATTACTCTATTTGAGAACTATTGTTGGATACATCTTTTTTTTATCTATTTTTGGTGTCCACTGTCTACTTTTCATTTACTTGGTCTGTGTTGTTCATCCTAATGTATAATTTTTCGTGATTTGCTGTTGATTCTCCAGTTGTTACAGTATGAATTCTTTTTGCTCGGTTGTGACCTATTTCTATCACTCTATGTGACATGGTGATCCCATTTACTCTGTGCACTGCATACCCTCTTTTCCTCATTTCCCTTTCATCTTCTTAAACATAATGGTGTCCACATTTTGTGTTTCGTGTTAAACAGCGCATATCTTGTTCAATTTCCTTCTCTCTATGGGCGACTTTCCTCTAACAATATTCCTCATACTCCCCAACACAACTTTTCCTACTCAATTACTCCCACTACATTCCTTCCATTTTTTAAGTCGATCTATTTTTTTTCACTTAATATTCATCACAGTTCTTATTGTAATATTAGTATATTCTCATTCTCACAAAATGCTCTCCTATCATTATCATTGTTTTAATCATTATTATATCAAATTAAATTAGAAAAATTTAGAATTTTCATAATACCACTAATTTTTTAATAAGCATCCATATGCTATTTTACACCATTTTACCGCTTTCACACCAAATTTTTCATGTTTTTATATTTTTCAAAAATTAACAGATTTCTCAAAAGTTTTATAATAGTGTTAAAATATATCAAATTTTAGTAAATACCATAATTTTATAAATGGAGCAAAAACCTTTTAAATTTTTTAATCCTTAAAATAAAAAACTAGAGAAGCAGAAACCATTAGAGCCAATTTTTTAATGACAACGAAACGGAGTTCTTTTCATATTTTCCTTCCTTTTTTGCGACCAGGAGCCTTGGTACAGTCGGTTTTCAATTTCCCTTTGCATTTCTCTGTTGTAGAAGCTGCGGCTCCTTCTTTTTCTACTGCTTGTTTGCCTTCCTCACTCAATGTGC
>NW_027123225.1:3814-6310 GCF_001457755.1 Trypanosoma equiperdum
AAATAAGCATCCATATGCTATTTTACACCATTATCCCGATTTCATCACAAAATTTTCGTGGTTTTATGTTTTTCAAAAATTACAGATTTATCAAAAGTTTTATAACAGTGTTAAAATATATAAAATTTTAGTAAATACCATAATTTTATAAATGGAGCAAAAACCTTTCAAATTTTATAGTCCTTAAAATAAAAAACTAGAGAAATAGCAACCGTCAGAGCCAATTTCTTATTGACAACGAAACGGAGTTCTTTTCATATTTCCTTCCCTTTTTCAACCATAAGCCTTTGTGCATTCGGTTTCCGAATTCCTTTGCATTTCTCTGTTGTAGCAGCTGAGGCTCCTCTTTTTGTACTTTCTGTTTGCCTTCCTCACTCAATGTGCACTTTTTTCCTTTTCGCATTTTGGGTTAAAAACGCATCCTTCTTCAGCTAGTTTTTCACACTCTTCTTTTTTGTCTTTCCCTTTTGTATTGCATTCTTTGTCTTTGTCTTCTGCTGATTGGGGCGTCTGTTTGTGTTTTGCTTGTTCAACTTCTATTGTCAGGTCTGAAATTCTACTATACAGCTTCAGTTGATAGTGTGTAAGAATCGCTGAAAGCGCCGCTGCGTCTGTTAGCTTGCCGAGTTGCTGCTTAGTTGTTAGTCCAGCAGTTTTGTCGCCTATTTGGTAATTGTAAACTTTCATAATGCAATGATGTACTTTGTCTTTGCTCTTGACTCCAAACAAAGCTTCTCTTTCGCCCTTTGTTTTCGTCGTATCTTCTCCGCCTTTTCCTTTTTTGAGCCGGCCAATTAAGTCCGCCATTGCAGCTGCCGTTTCCAGAGTCTCTGTGTCGTTGGTTAGCTCTGGTTGCTCAGCTGAGAAAGCATTGAGCAGGGCGTCTGTTAGATCTTTCCACGGCTTGTGGGTGTTTTTTTGGATGGTGCTCGCTGTTTTTAGGTTTGTCAGAGTTACCGGACTTCCGCCCCCCGCCGGGCTAGAAATGTAGCCAGCGGCTAGGGGCACGTTGCTATGGGTGTTGCCATCGGTGCCAAGACCGTCGGTGCTGTCGCCAGACATTAACCGACATTTGGCCGTTGTCACCTGCGGGTCTCCGCCCATGTCGGCAGCTACTTTAATGTTTGGGAAGCCCTCCTTGGTTATCTTGGTTGAGTCTCTAGGTTTCTTCTCAATCGGGTTTGTTTCCAGCTTGCATTGCACCCCCCCCCCCGATGCTGTTGCTTGCTAAGGCTGGGGCTGTGCTGTCGGCTGTTGTTAGACAGCCGTTTGTTGCACTTTCTCGGCTGTTTGCTGCTATTATAAGAAACTCATCTAGCCGGCCTTTTAGGTAGGCACTCGCTTGGGTTAATGTTAATGTCGAAACAAGCCCCGACTCCGTGTAAGTTGCTACGATCTTTTGTGCCTTGGTGTGGAAGTATGCTGCCAATAAACTTATGGCCTCGGTGTCGTCGTCGGTTGGATTAGCTGCGCTGTAGACTTGGAACCGCAGCGCATCTAGCTGTAGGTTTTGTGCCCGCTGCAGCGCTGTTGCCGCCTCGGCCGCAGCTTCTGAGGGTAAAAGCGCAAGTTCATTTGTCGTTTCGCAAAGAGGCTGCCAAACCGCTTGTTTCAGGCCTTTCTTTGCTGCTGCGTCAGCTCCGCTCATCATTAGTTGGACTGAAATTATCAGCCCGACAATGGACCGCCGAGCGCTTTGCCGGAATCCTATGGCGGACATTGCTGCTGCCGCTTCCCCAGTTGTTGTGTCCCTTGAAACTGGGGTCCTCCGAAGAGTCGCTGCAGTCATTTAGACCTTGAATGGCTTTGGTTCTTTTTATGTAAAAAAAAAAATTGTCAGTGTCCTGTGCTCCTTACGTGAAAGCCGCAGATTTAGTTGCTATTGCGTGTTAGTGCTCCACTTTGTAAAGGCTATCGGTGTCGTCAAATATGCATAACGTTTTGGCTGTAAACTTCACGGTTTGTCTCCCCGATGTGTATTTAAAGTAAAATCAAGAATGTATTCAGTTTTTGAAGCATCACGTGTGCTGTCATACTGTTTGACATTGGTAAACACCATCAGATCGAAAAGCACAGATAATAGCATCGGTGGAACTGTATCTATCAGGTACGCAGTGACATGCGTGAAATAATCAGTGCGTATATCGCTTTATTGGTCATTGTAGCGTGCTTCTACGTCTGCCGCTATTGCTTGCAAGTAGTGCTTGGGGATGCCGTTTGGTCTGTCCACTAGCCTCTTTATCTCCATAGAAGTACGCTTTATCGCCTTTGTGCGTAATACGATACCCATCGGCATGCGCATATTTTAAAGTGCGCATATTCAATCTTGCCCTCTGTCGATCAGTTTTCCTTTGTGCGTCTCCCTCACTCGCATAATCCTATTTCTTCCTTTTCATTGTTTTCAGTTCTTTTTTATTTTAAGTCGGTTTCACCCAACACTATTACTTTAATATTAGTATATGAGCACTCACAACACTCTCCTATCATCATTATTAT
>NW_027123194.1:0-3274 GCF_001457755.1 Trypanosoma equiperdum
AAGTTTGTGTCAGATGGGTATTGATGATTATATATGGTTATACATTTAGTTTATAATTCCTTGCTCCTCGCTTTAATTATATTTAATAAATTGACCATTCGAACCGCACCGAAACTCGTATTTTTAAAAGATTTGTTTTCACTCGTCTTGGGGTTTTGTAATTTTTTTGTATTTACACTCCTTTTTATTCGTTTCAAAGTCGATAATTCTGTTGATTTTCAATTTAAATGTTGTAAAAGTATTTTTTCTCTTAAATTTATGAGATTCTTCCGTGGAGCTTCAGTTTTTTCTTTGTTATTTGTTTTGTCTTTTGTACCTATAAATATTTGGAGAGAATCAGTGTGTTTGTGTTTTTTGTGTAATATTTACCCATATATTTCAGTGGGGAGATTACAGAAGTAATATATATATATAAGATCCTTTGTATTGCTTATGTGCTTTGTCTTTAAGCGGTTGTTGCTTTTCCTTTTTAACATATATTTTTGAAACATGATTTGGCCACATATTTTTTATATTAGTTTTATTTAAATATTCTGTAGATTGAATGGCACGTAATAAGGCTCACAAGCAGAGGTTTGCATCTAAACGTGCTGTTTCGGGTTTGGCAAAGGGACGCACTATTCCAACGAAAAAGGAGAGTGTAAAAGCGCTTCATCCGTTGGAGGCCAAAGAGAGATCAAGGCAGTCTTTAGCTGCCCTGCGGGACAAGAAAAGGGCCAATGCCCTTCAACAAAAGAGAATCGGGAAAATATCCGGGTTGCCTCGGGCTGTTGGTGTTCTACCAGCAAATGAATCGGCTAACACGAACGTGGTCATTCGGGGCTTGTGCTTTTCTTTGGGGAGTGAAGTTCGTGACACTTGCCTCCCGTTCACTGCAAGTTCGAAAGAAAAGAAGGCATCTTTTACATTTATGTCAGAGCGGAATGGCAATCTTCAGAGTTGTGTTGACATCGGTAAGGTCGCTGACTTTTTGGTGTTAGCACTGGATGTCTCGCGATCCGTACAGGAAATGATACGTAACGTGCAAGAATCTATGGAAGTAGAAGATTGTGATGATGTTGGCTCCGTTGTGGCTACTACATGGTACGGAGATATTGGTCTTTGTATCACTGCGTTCACAAGAGAGCTGATTGCAGCTCTTAATGCCCAAGGGGTGCCGAGTGTAGCTGTAGTACTGCAAAATCTTGATACGTTCACTGAAAAGCAGCGTCATAAAGTTATTAAGGTTCACCAGCGTTACTTTTTATCTGTTCTCCCTGAAACGACGAAGGTATTTACTGTGATTGATCAGGGTGACTATGACCCGGTGCTTCGGCATCTCCATGTCGCTAAACTTCGTTCACTAGCATGGCGTGATCAACATCCGTATTTGATAGTGGAGGAGGGATATTTTGATGATGATGCTCAAAAACTTGTCGTAGGTGGTTACCTTCGTGGCATGGCACTCTCGGCCGAGCAATTGATTCACCTCACAAACCACGGGACGTTTCAGATTGAGAACATATGCCGGGGGGACCCAAGGGGTGATGAAGCCCAGGTTATTGATTCGTGTGAGAAGGCACACAGAGAGTCACTTGACTACGTTCAAGTGAATGCCACTCTTGACGATGCAGACGGACCAACTGAGGAAGATATTGCCTATCACAAATCAATAGGATTCAAAAAGGTCAAAGTTCCAGAGGGTGTATCTGATTACCAGGCAGCATGGTATGAATTCGAGGGTAGTGATATAAACTCGGAGACAGATATTGGTGAATCGGTACCGGGGGACGATGAGTATGCTGCGTCTGATCACTTTTCTCAGGGGACTTTAAGAACAACAGTTGACTTTCTTAAGGTGGAGGATGTAATTCGTTTGGAGCGGATGAACGACGACGAACGAGCTGCGGAAATACAGAGACTTAAAGAGGAGAGTGAAGAAGATGCGTGGAATCCAGATATTGTAGACACACCTTTCAATCTACCAGCAAGGCAAAGATTTATGAAATATCGCGGACTCAAGAGCTTCCAAACGGGTAAATGGGACGCGGCGGAGAATCTCCCGCCACATTACGCTTATATTTACAAGTTACAGGGCATAACCCGCATTCGTGAGGCAGCGCTAGCGAAATGCGCCAGTGGAAGTGTCGCAACTGAGCAATTTGTGTATATAACACTCGTGGATGTTCCAAGTAAGGTCTGGAGAAGCGCTGTCGAAGGCGGTTGCATTATTGCATCGGGTCAGCTGGAGCATGAGCAGAAATGGTCAGTCCTTCACTTTAGGATTCAAAGGAGCTCGGATTGCGATGAACCAATTAAGTCAAAAATACCTATGCTCGCTCATATAGGTTTTAGGAAGTTTTACGTGTCACCCATCTTCAGTGACATTACTACCTCAGATCGTACGAAGTTTGCCCGCTTTTTTCATCCAAACGAAAAATTTTGTATGGCGAGTTTTTTTGGCCCTATATCGTATCAGCCTTGCCCTATTCTTTTGTTTGAAGTTCCGTCACTGGAGGAGCAGAATGAGGACAATTCATTGCATTTGGCTTGCTTTGGAGGGGCACTACCGCCAAATCCAGACCTGTTGGTGCTCAAGCGTGCGGTACTGACGGGAAGAGTAGCGACTATTCACAAAAAACAAATTGTAGTCAAATACATGTTTTTCAACGACGAGGACGTGCAGTGGTTTCAATCTGTGGACCTTCGCACTCGGTTGGGGAGACGTGGGAAAATAATAAAGGCTGTGGGAACTCGTGGGCTGTTTAAAGCATCCTTGAACGATCAGGTAATGCAGCATGATCTTGTTTGCATGGATCTTTATAAGCGTGTCTTCCCGAAGTGGACAACTTTGCCGTTTTGCATTTCGGATGTTCCGAAAGTTGTTGCCGAAGAGTAGCAATTCTAAATTTAAGGACGCTGGTGGGAGGGTAGCTTTCTTTTTTTTAAATAGTGGGTCGCATTAACAGGCAATGAAGTAACTAGTCGTTTAATCAGACTTTATTTGCTTAACCATCATTAGCTAAGTTAGAAAATTTCCCCCAGATAATACATTCGTGTTTATTTATTTGGATGTTCAATTTTTGCACTTGTCCCAACTTTCAAGTTAATCTGTAGTAAGGAGAAGGAGGGGGAGAATACTTAGATATTTTTTCCACCTTGAAAGGCATAACTTTTATCCTTTTGTGGGCAATCTCGACCAACATATACATAGGAAGGCAGATAAGTTTCACTGTTAGAACAGTATCAATTAAGGGGTTAGCGTGGGAGAGAAACATTCGAATCAAAAAAAAAA
>NW_027123194.1:3284-23482 GCF_001457755.1 Trypanosoma equiperdum
GTTTCTAAGCACATGCCCGGCCGTCACTCGTCTTATGCGGCAGGTCTATTCAACTTCAAGATTGTGCCGGATGAGATGTTTCCATACCCCTGTCGTAAGGTTGATGGTGATGAAGCAGAGAACTTACAATTGTTGCTGGAAGACGTCCGAAAAAATGGCAGCACACTTACAAATCTTTATGGAGCCCGTATAAGTACGGAATATGGTGGGATGGATCTTGGTCACACCGCCCATGCTTTAATATATGAGGAAGTTGGTGCAAAGTGTAATGCTGACATGCTATCGCTAATAGGCCACAGTGGTATGTGTACTTATCTCTTATCGGCAGTTGGGGACAAGTCGTTAAAGGGAGAGTATTTAACGGCGATGTCTGACGGTAGTGTAGTGATGGGGTGGGCGGTTGAAGAAAGCAATGGGAGCGACTTTAGCATGACTTCAACTAAAGCCTCTCTCCGCGATGACAAGTACGTATTAACAGGGGAAAAACATTGTTTTAACGCCGCGAAAGCTACGCATTTTTTGGTCTTAGGTAAGACATTTACTCAAATTGTTGCGGAGGAGGGGGCTACTACAGTCGAACGCCTGTCATTTTTTATATGCGCCAAAGACGCCCCCGGTGTGAAGGTGGTCGGGAACTCCGTTGCCATGGAAAATACTCCAGCCCGCTGCGCAGTTGGTGTAGTGGGCGAAGGGTTTAAAAACGCGATGATAACGTTGTTTACAGAACAATACCTATACACGGCCTCACTTCTTGGGATAATGAAGCGTATCCTTCAAATTCTGGGGGAGTCCAATGCTGGAGAGGGTGCTGGTGGGCTTATCGGTTCTTTTGCCTGCTTTGTATATGCTATGGAGTCCACTATTTACGCCCTGGCTGCTATAGCGGACACACCTGTGGAGGACAGTCTGCTGGAGTGTACGTTAACGGCTGCGTTTACCCAAAGCACTGTAACGAAACTATTAAAGGATTTGGAGATATCAATCCCACCAAGCGTGCAACTGGAGGAGTGTATTTCTTGCGCGAGAAGCATCTTAAATCAAACGGAGCAGGATCATTTTTTATATGCCGCGGCTGTTTGCTGCGGCATCGAGGATTATGGCTTGTTTTTCCAAAATGCATCGACATTGCAAGTGATGCAGGCGAGGTTGCTTCGATCGTTGGGGGTGCGCGATCGTATTCCCATTAAGAATGTCAGGAATGCGTCACTGATTGACGAGGTGGTTGTGACATTTGGGAATGCCGTGGAAACCACCTTTGTAAGAAGTGGTTCCCACGTTCAGTACCAGCAACTACTTCTTGATCGGTTGGGGGAAGCTGCATCTCTTATTTACGCAGCATCAGCTGTGGCCTCTCGGGCCTCGCTGTGTGTTGCAAAAGGCCTTCCTTCGTTGGAACTCGAGGAAAGTTTAGCGGCATGCTTTGTTTCTTCTGCTGTTAGTAGGTCTCGGGTCCTCTGCGAGGAGGTCTGTAACGTAGGTAAGACAGCTGATGATATATTGAGAAGAATTGCCCTCGATATTTGCGAAGATGCTTTACAGTAGCGATTTGCGCCAGAGTGTGGGGGAGGTGGGGAGGCTGGAGACAGGGGTAGTGAGGGTGATGTGGGGCTTAAGGTTTCGCGTTAAGAGGTATGTGCACGGTTACCGGCTAAGGCCGGAATGCTGTTAAGTTCGTTGGTTGTCATATCTGTACCGCAGAAGTGCAAATTCTCTTTCACCCACGTCTTTTCCTGGATCTACCCCTGTGTGACGGTCTTGAAGAAAATATTTATGCTGGGCATTGATGTTCTGCTTCAGTAGAGGATTGTGGATGCGCCACATTGGTCAGGATGTGCCAAAGCGGCACACTCACTTTGTGCTTGAAAGTAGACTGATGTACGAAAAATCTTTTCGGGACTGTTGGCTTCACAGCGTCTGCCGGGCCATTTCTCAACTGGACGAACCGCTATCAAAAACTGTTGTGGGGACCCACCAAAAGATGCTTCAGCGAAAGGTCACATGCTTTCAGTACAACCAGTACGGGTTGTTTAAGACGCCGTACTATCGTTTAGCTAACGTTGATAGGTACCATGCGGTTCAGGGTGTTGCGGGAACGCGGGAGTGGGTTCCATACGTAAACGTCTCATACTGGACGATGAACAAAATGGTTCGTGGTGGTAACCTTTTGGTACACAGAGTCCACTACACTGGATGGGGAACAGATTCTCATCTCAAAAAGGGCGGTTGGGAGCATCGGTGGAATAAGGTCCTGCAGCGCAACGTTCTTCAGTATAGTCGGATTTAGGTTAAGTATCGATGGTAGCATGCGGCGGCTGTCGATGCTTGTGAAGAGTTAATATTACGTCCTCGTTGTCTTGTTGCCATTGTATGCCACTACCTGTGGTAATGCTGCGCTCATAATATTTCCATTGTTGTCGTTTATGGACTCACTTTCGCTTTTTGTCGAACACTTAGTATGTTAAAGGTAGGCCAGAGACACATGGGTCGTGTGATTCGGATCGGCGATTTTGCGTCCACGCGGCGGGTCATTACGTTAGATGACGTTAAAGCGTTCGGGCCGCTTGTCGGCGATTCCAACCCTATTCATGTGGATGAAGCTGCGGCGAAGGCTGCTGGTTTTCAGTCTCCAGTTGTGCATGGGATGCTAGCCGGTTCTCTTTTCTCAGGGCTGTTGGGGTCAGAGCTCCCGGGGCCGCAGTCGATTTACATGAGCCAGACATTGCGCTTCGTGGTCCCTCTGTTTGTTGGCGACGAGGTGGAGGCGCGTATCGAGGTGACTCAATTCAGAAGAACGAAGTTTATGATAGCTTTCCGCACGACCGTGTTCCGCATTGACAAGCAAACAGGGGAAAAAACCCTCTGTATCGAAGGCACTGCGGTGGGCATGAACAAGACAGTTACCTTTGAAGGTGAGAGCGAGTGGAATGTGCCCCGTGTCGAGTAGCGTTTGACGTTAACGAAGAAAGGAGGTTGTGCCGTACCGTTTTGCATTTTCTCGTCTTCTTGTTTTGGGAGCGTTGGGGGAGGCTGTGTGAGGGTTGTGACTGAGGCGATGAATGCGCATTCTAAGCAAACAAAAGGAAAAGGACAACTAAAAAGTTGAAACAATGGTGAGGTGGAGCGGGGATAAAAAGACGACTTGTCAACACTTCTTGTCCATGCCGTTTCAATGTTCTTACTTGTATCCACGATCAGCTTCTGTATCCAGGGCAAACGCCCATCTAGTACGCGACCGATGGTGGACCCCACTTGAAAGGTGTGGGTATGGAACTCTAGGCGCTGTTGGAGAAAGGAAATTAAGGACGGAAAAAATAAGTGAGACCGAGCCGTAAATCATGAGCTCAGTAACTTGGGTATAGAGACTCTCCAAATTGAGAGGATTGAAGATAGTGAGTGCAGTACAGTACGCGGTGCGGATGGTTGTTGCTGCATCGTATCCGCGATTTCGAAGTGAGAGCCCGCTTTGCCGGGCGTGTGGTGACCTGTTTCTCCGGGATAAGAATCATTCTTCCGCGGTATTTCCCCCTTCCCTCTTCCGTTTGCTTTGTCGGACCAGAAGCTGCTGGTGTGCGTGTGTGTAGACACGGTGAGCGGCGAGACCCGAGAGGGGTCTGTTTTTGAATATATAAGGTACAAAAGTTGGTGAAAAGCCTTTTATTGCTCCTGATTTGGACTTCTATGATCCGCTGGACTGTAAATCTCGCAGGTGTTGATGCAGAAGCGGACTTGCAACGCGATGATCGGATGAAAGCACCCGTCAATCCATCTTCGGGCCGTCGGGAATCCGGTAAGCCAGCTGACGCAGCGCGAGCAGGTGGGGGGACCCCACAGTCGCTGGGAACAGTTGCAACCCTTGCCATGAGCGAGCTCCTGGAGCTGCAACGAGCGAGGCGAGAGACAAGTCTCGCGGACAGCAGTCTTGGACAGTTCTGGATCGGCCCCCCCCTTTCTAAAGAAGAAGGCGGACATGCAAAGGGGAGCGAGATCCGCATTTTTAGTACCTTTACGAATGCACAAGGTAGACGCACTGTGTGCACGGTTCAGGCGAGACAAGCTTTGTTCCGTGGGGTGGATGTAGTGAATGCTTTCCTTCAGCAAACACTTGTGCCCGATGAACGTTTGTTTTCTCGCTTTTCGACGAACCCACGGCATTACAAACTGTACATAGCCGACGAGTTTACCGGTGAAGAGGACTTGGTATTTCAGCTAGACAGTGCCATTCAAAAGTTAACGTGCTTTGCGGTTCAACCCCTCCCCACCGCCAAACTGTTTCTTTTTCCGCAGAGGACTCGGCTGCTGCCAACAGCCGCGGAGGACATCAACCTCTCCGTGGAGGTACGACCCTTAGACTCACAGGCCAAAGTTGTCAAGCGCCAGGTGCTTGTCCCAGCTGACATGCTTGCTGAGAGTCTGGAGCGGGTTATTTTTAGCCGACTCCCCGGCATTTGGCTAGTCGCGGGTTCCCTGCGTATTAAATATGGACCGGTTGAGCTGAATATTAATGAATATTACAACTTTGGAACAGGGTGCGGACATATGGATATTCCTGTGGCGGAGCGTACTATACTGTCCCTCCATCGCTTTGGGGTCACGGAGGTTCTCGTACAGGGGCGTGTGACGGACGGTGCTGCGGATGTGCCAGCACCAGTGGAGGACATTGTTATAAACATTGATGCTGAAAAGGCCCAAACTCTTGAGCAGTTCGAAGTAATTCGCATTAACAAGCACGGGGCACGGCAGCAACGCATTCTCTGTGTGGATGGGGAGCGGCTGTATATGAAGCAGCCCTACAATGCTGGCAGAGAGGCTTCACAGGGATGTGAGGAAAAGTTGGTGAGAGACATCGAAGAGGTTCGCTCCTCGCCAACGAGACCCAAGTGTCTAGAAATTTGCTACAATCATGCGTCCAAACACGAGGATGACCATATTGAATGTACAACAGCATACTGTCGCGCTCTGCTGGACGAGAAGCTCCGCGTCGTTCAGCGGGAGTTGCGAAAGAGGGACGATTCTGAAAGGCAAAAGGTTGACAATGTGGCACTTTCTCGGCTATTCGGGTGGTTGAAGAGTGGTTTCGGTAAGTATGCACAGCACTCTGACGGTTCGGAGTGACCCGTTTAGCGTGTAAATCTGTGGCTGTCTCCGGCTCCTGTGCTTTTCAAGGGGTGGAGAGAAGTACAGTGAAGCACGTGAAATAAAAGGTATCTCTATGTGCGGAGAGGTGGACCCGAAGTCGCTGCCATACCCAAGTGTGTCTTAATTCATGCTGGCTAGCGCCCCAGTTTGGGGTTGCCAGTGGGCTAACTTATTGAGTGGTTCTGTCGTCATACACCAGTATTCGTGCGTTTGTAGGTGCATTGAATGTGTATATTGTTCCTACTGTTCCAGCTTCGCGACCAGGAAGGGGTTGTGGTGCGTTCAAGTAATGGGGTGAGGTTTACTCGGCATTCCCATCATTTTGTTTCATTTTATTCCCTCTCCGCCACGTGTTTCACCACTTCCGTGTCTTCTGTTACTCCGTCGTGGAGTTAAGGAGGCGGTGTGGAAGTTGCACATGGCTATTGTCTTTGAATGACGATCCTTTGCCTTTTATCCTCTGCATTGGGACACTTCTCTCCCTAATCTTATGGAGACGCGTGCACTGAAACGCGAGGTTTGCAACACATTCCTGGAGCAAAGCAACAAAATTCACAGCATTTAACAACACACAAGCAAGATGGCATCCCAAAATGCAGCAACTAATGGCGATGGTGTAACCGCATACAGAACTGAGTCCGCATCCCTGATGAATGATAACAAACGAAGGAATGACAAGCAAACTGAGGACCAGCGCCCTCCCTTCACTGTCGGTTCCTATGCACTTGGTATTGTGATGATTCTTTGTGTCGCAGTTATATGGACATATGCTTCAGTGTTGATCCAGTACATATATGAGGCGGAAGAATATGAGAAGCCATACTTTATGACCTACTTTAACACTAATACGTTTGCTGTCAATAATATCGGGTTCCTTTTACTGAGCTCGTGGCGCCGGCTACCGTGGAAAAATGGTGAGCGGACCTCGTCATTGGTTATATATGATGATGCTCTCAAAAGAACATTCGTCTCGGGTGCCTCGGCACCCGACAACGAGCCCGCGGATGGGGCGGATGTTTCGCGGGGTGGACCACAGAGTGAGGCGGAACGAATAAGGCCATACAGCAAGTTCAGGGTTTTCAAGTGCGCAGCCTTCTTTTGCCCAATTTGGTTCTTGGCGAATTCCCTGTTCAACGCCTCCCTTGCAGCCACTTCCGTTTCCTCTGTTACTGTTTTGAGCAATACGTCTGCCATCTGGACCTTTTTACTATCACTCATATTCTTTAATCAGAAGGCCACCTGGCCCTGTCTGCTTGCCATGACGATGACCATTATCGGTGCGTGTCTGGTTGGGTTCTCTGACGCGGAGAACACTGAAAACGAAACCGTTGGGGGGGATATTTATGCTCTACTAGCTGCTATCTTCTACGCCGTTTACACAAGCATCATCAGGTGGCACGCTTCAGACGATGACCGGTATAGCATTTTAATGCTCTTTGGCTTTGTGGGCGCCCTGAACACCATTCTTTTTTGGCCACTTCTGCTTATTTTTCACTTTACCGACTTCGAGACCTTCCAGACCCCCGGTGGGATTCAATTTGCACTGCTCCTAGCGAACGCACTAGTGGGAACAAACCTCAGTGAGGTGTTGTGGGCGCGTGCGGTGCTGCTCACCTCGCCCACAGCTGCAACGTTGGGTCTCACTTTGACAACACCTTTGGCTATGACCTCAGACCTCCTCATAAAGCAGAAGTCCTTCAATGCGATGTACATAATAGGAGCTGTTTTGCTGACACTAGGATTCATTTGCTTTAATTTGGAGCAACAGCTCATGAAGTTGCTAAAGGGTTCGCGCTCCAGTTAGGGCTCATGGAGTGTGTCACTGAGGAATGTGATGGAAGGGCATAATTGAAGCTAAACATATAAATAATAATCAATTCGTGTCATAAAACATAAGTGTGCATATGTAAGTATGGTAAGAAATAAAGTGAAATTGGTTTCAAAAAAAAAAAAGGAAAAAAACAACTAAAAAATAGTAATTGACTAACGAGGAAAAACAAAAACTTCGTGGCTAAGTTTAATTGGCTTAGCGTGGGAGGCGGTAACGCTGCTAATATGAGAAGAGTGGGTAATGAGGAGGAGTGTCGTGCAGGACCCGTTACCCCTTTGGAGGATGGAGTAAAGTGCCCCTTTGCAAAGCACTGCAAGCTTCCGTCATCTGCGGGTTCCCTTTTGTCTATCCAGCAAAAGAAGGAACAACGTCATGTGAGCGGCTTGCCGTTGAGTGAAACGGAAAGGGTAAAAATAATAACAGCGGTGAGAAGGAGCCGCAGTACTTCTGCAGCATCAGGAGGATAGATTCAAAGAGAGCTGGGAAAGCAATGGTAAACGAGGAATGTTAAGTGACAAATGCATGATTGTAAGTAAAGTGAAGTACATCGTGTTTCCGTCTTTGTCTTTTTTTTGGTACGGCTACAACGCGAAGCTAGAAGTGGTAAATCCTGTTTGACCTTCATGGTTGCACATTTACACGTGAGCGAAGGCCGGGACGAGGTTATGTAAAGGGATGAATGACATGGGGAGACGGTGAAATATGTTAGGGAAATTAAGGAAAGAACGCAAAACAGCGAGAGGGCATGTGCTGCATGAATTAGTGTGAGATGTGTCCTGATGAAGTGTCGAAAGGTAACAAAAGAAAAAGTGGCTTGTACTTGTGTTTATGGACGCATTTGTTTATGTATATGTTTGTGCTTATGGTCTTTAAACACTTTTTTTTTACTTTGTGGCTTCTAACCTCCCTACAGCGGTTGACTCGAAAAGTTGCCGTCATATGCACCCATTGCTCACAAGCGTAAGGGAACCAACTGGCAATGGCACCTTCGTTTCCGTTTACAGGCCGCGTTTGGTCCTCCCGCTCTTCGTTCCCCGGTGTATCATGAGTGAAACTGGTGCGTGACTTGGGACGGGGAGAAGACGGGAGGGTAATACATGGTTTGGTTAGCGTAGGTACCTGCCCCTCCATTTATTTAAATTTGATATTCGCTTCTGTACTTCAATTTTTCGGTGTTGCTCTTGCGTCATCATATGTCTTTACCCCAGCGGGCACTGTTCTGTATTTTATTTCCTCCCTCTCCTGCCTATCATCTTTTCCACAGCTTCTCCTTTTCGTTGCCGTGGGGCCCATGGAGTGGGGAGAGTGGGACCGGTACAGGGGGGGGGGAGAAAATCAGATAAAAACCGTGACCTCCAGTGGAGGAGACAGCGCGCGTGGTACCGTTGTTCGATTATATCACCGGAGAATCGACGATACAACACCCACATCTCTTGTCTGTCCTTGAGAAGTTAGTCTGATGTGTGTGTGTGTGTGTGTGCGCGAGGTAGGAATGGAGTGCCAATATTGGAAACATTAGGCTCGCCCGTTGGGTTCTATTGTGTGCGGGCTGTTCAACATTTGTTTGTTCTTCCACCCCACCGTAGGGTTTCAGAGGAAGGAAGCAGGCTTGCGGTTCCTTCCTAAAATTTGTTTTACTTGGTTAACATCCCTTTCAATCCCGACCGCACACGGTATGTTTCAAAAGACAGAAAAGAACCAGAGATGTTGATTTTTACCCCACTAACTATGGGGGGATCATATAAGTCATTTGCTCTGCATCTTGGGATCTCCCTTATATGGGATGAAGTGCTGGGACTGATTGGTTTCCAAGGGGTGTTTTTTGTCTTCTTGTTTTTTGCTTGGATGAAGACTGTGGTTAACGGGCTGAGTCACTCAAGCCACCCAATTGCTTTGAATATTGTCTGATTTAGTGTCGAAACTGACCAGGAGAGTGTCAGAGGAGTGCAGAGGGGGAGTGAGTGGGTGTGCATTGCTTAACATTGCCCTTTCTCACTGTTAGCTCTTTATTGATCTTTTTTTTCGTTCTGCTTTTGTTTCGAATCGTGTATACGAAATCCAACGCCGGTCCGATGAACTATGCAGTAGGGGGACGCTATTGGTCCGAGGCACCAATAACAAAAAGAGACAGGCCAAGAGTGTCGATAGCGGGATCAGCGACAAGGAAGGGAGACATTGGGGGTGCCCCGGATGGAAAGGGGTATGTGCCTCGTGGAGCGAGATGTTGACAGCCTCTCCTGCAAGACGATGCTTGCTCCACAAGGGTGGGTGCAGCGCGTGCACCACGACGTGAGGGACAAGTGCTCGGTGAATGTTACACACTTCACGAGCCTTGATTCATTATCTACGTCCCTTTATGTAACAGAATACTTTCTTCCACGTCCCACCTCGGTTGAGAGCGGTTCATCAGCGGGGGTGACACCCGAAGCGTTGGCCGCTTCCTTGGCACAGCTCTTAGATCCGTCTAAGTTCTCACTCTGCACTGCGTGGGAGGTCCCACAGTCTGCCCCCACTGAAAGCTGCGGCCCACTTGGGAAGTTGCTATGCAAGTATGTTCTTTTGGTTAGTGTTGCACTCTCTACAAGAGAGAGGGATGCTACATACGCGAGATGTAGTTTTGATGCAGTTGTTTATGACTTGAAGGAACGCTACCTGCAGCTCTCAAGAGGGAGCGATGTGGTTGGGTTAAGTTCCACTGAGTGGGTTGCTGGAAATAGCGCTGTCTGTACGAGACGAGGCTGCTGTGTTATCCATGTCACCGCGCCTCCAGGAAGAAATATTTGTTGGCATCCACAACTAGGTGGTGAGGCCACCTGCAAACTCGGAGAGGCTGCGAAGGAGCTAGGTCTTGTATCTGAGAATTTGAACTTTCTCTTGTATGAGGACGCCGCTGGCAGTGTGGAAGTGATGTTTGCCCTCCTACCCCTCACTCCTGGTGTCTGCATAATGAAACGCGGTGACTTGCAGCGTGCTTGGTTGCGGCGTACCCGCGGCAGTAGGTGGCGTTCGTTGCGACTTCCAACACCACGTCTTACCACGGGGGTTGTTGATCCGTGTAATTCCCTCTATGACGTGCGACCGCCCGGCTCCTTTTATTTGCTAGTGAGGGGTGAGGGCGGTACAGCGCGTAGCGTCATCGCATGGCTGATGGAGCCGCGTGTAGGAAGTGACAGCTCTATCGTTTTGCTGACCACCTTTCACACGGCCAGAGGCGGAGCTGTTTCCGCTACCGCTAGTGTCGTCGCTACTGACGCGGCTATTACTGTTGATACTGCTGCCGTTGACCCGGCAACTGCAGCGCAGTGTCTAAAACACTGCAAATGGTTGCGCTCTACATTTTGCGCGTCTGTTGGGATGACTTTTTCGTGGTCTGCGCTATGCGTGGGAAAACGTCCCGGATTATTGTTCCGCCAGGGGAACCTTGTGATCCAACTTCCCTCCGAGTCTACGCGGTATGCGAGCGCCAGCGCTGTAGCGGCCGCTTCTGCGGTCAGCAGAGGCAACGAAAGCGCAGCGTTGGGTTCCATCACGGTGGAAGCTGTAGACCGTGCGGACGGAACGGAGCGGCGAGCAACGATTACACTGTTGCGTGAGTTCCGATGCGCCATCGACTTTATGGATTACGTTGTTACAGAGTTCACGTATGAAGCCCACGTTGACCGGCGTTCTGCAGTCATGCGGAGGTGGAAGGCTCCGTTGGCGCTTCTTCCCGGTGGAGGGCAGGGCACGGGTAAATGCCCGGAGGCATACAGCTTTTGGATCCGCCTTGGGGAGAGGGATGCGATTCATTATGTTGTGCGTGAGTGTGGTATCGGCCGCCTTCTGCTAGCGCAGGCGTGTGTGACAGACTGCAGTCCCTTCAGTGATGTGGTGGCGGAGAGGTGGGAGAGCTGGGTGGGTGGTATTGGCGTCGCTTCCATTCTTTGAGGTTAGGGTTGAAGGGAGAAGGACGAGGCGCAGGGTAGAACGGAGGACGCCACGGCTAACTTGCACATCGCAGCGAGTTGTTGCAGTTTTCTGTTTTCGTTGTTTACTATCTTTTCGTGCGGCCTTTAGTGCACCGCTGACAAATCGTAAGACTTTAGTTACATCGCCCTTCGCTAAAGTATTAACCCTCGGGGCTGATCACAACCGCGTTTTCGTGAGTGCGAGCCTGTGTTGTGAAGTTTTCAATGGTGCTTATTCTTTTCCAACATGCTCCTCCCCCGAACATTTCTTTTGGTGTGTTTCGTTTGACGGGGAATGGTCCAGTATACATGAGGAGGTAGATTAACGACCCCCTTGTGCACATCGAAAAGGAAAGTATTGGTTTGTGTTTATATATAGGGTGGTAAGCAGTTCTCGTCAATTTTTGCGTACCTGTGCATCATGTCACTTAGTGGTATTCTTTTCCCACAGAGATGTCATCATGCGGCACACGCGTTTAGTTCCCGTGGGGAACTGTGGACAGCATTGGTTACCGATCACAATTTCTTAGTGCTACGCGGTGGGACGCTATGCGCAAGTGGGCCACTCTCTGCGCCGTCCGATGGTGATGGCGCTGGGTTTGAAGCTGAGGCCCATTCGGACTTGCCCGAGCCACCTCCAACCCCTTTGGCGTGCCGCATCTGCTGCAGCGAAAGGGATGATGACATTCGTGTTATCGTCATATCCATGAGTGGTGTGTACGTTGTTGATGTTACGGGGCCACGCATGCAGATGACGTATCATAGTTTGTGTGTGTGTGGAGGCATACCGGGATGTTCCCGTGCTACGGTCCATAGTTCCCCTAACGAGGCCCAGATGCCGGTTTGCCTCTCTGAGTGGTCTCATACACAGAAAGAAGAGTGTGCACGGAAGGCACTCGATGCCGAGTTCGTGACGTCCACCGTTCTTGTGATTGCTTACAGTGATGCAGTTGAACTCATCGAGCTTAGTTGGAGAGGGCGGCAGTGGCACGAGCGGAGGGACCGGAATGAGGAGGAAAGGAGTAGGGGAGTAATGCGGTGGCGTGTGCGTGGATCCTATAGCAAACTGGCAGTATGCCGCGTGAGTATGTATCTGTCCGTTTCCCAGCGATCCTCTCTGGTGGAGGTATTTCCTCTGCAGCCGAGGTTAAGCGATCAGGAACAGAGGACGGAGCAAAGCACCGTTTCTTTTCCTCCGGTACTTCACGCTCCCCGAGAGGCTTGTGTCGATTCCTTCAGGTCGCTCTCTTATCGGACCCCCACCCCTTCACTCCTCGAAACAGCAGAGGGCAGTGCATATGTGTGGCGGGGTGCATCTACGAGGTTGTGCAACTACAAGATTACATCTCTGGAGTGGCATCGTGTCTCAGGGTACTCTCTTTTGTGTGTCACGTGTCATGAGTCGGATAGAGGACAACCCTTCATCGTATTTTTCATCGCGCAGCTGTGCCCAGTACATGAAGGGGCGCACGTGCGAGCGGGGTTGGAGACACAGCATGGAAGTGGTATGGTTGGGGTGAATTCTTCAACTGTTCACGAAGTCATGTTGACGCTTGTGCCCGCTGGGAAGGTGCCGCACAGCTCCATATCAGGCACCCCTCTTTCAGTTCACATTGTACCCAATTACATTTGTTCTCACAGCGAGGTACAGGGGAGTGACAAGTTGGAGCTTCTCTGCGTTGAAAAGGATGGATCTGTCTTTCGCTCTAGCTACTGCTACGACCCCCACCAAGGCAACTGTCTTGTGCGTTGCTCTTCCACTGAATGCTTGGTGCCGCAGCTACTAGGCCCAATCCAAAAACACTACGGTGATATAACTACCGTGGATGTGTTGCCCGCGTGGAGGCCCCGGGCTGTAGCGTTTGGCCCCTTAACTCCGGCTGTAGCGGCGCTATTGGAGGCACAGCGATACCGTCTTGTGTTGCGGTTCCGAAATGGTATGGTCGCGAGGGTCGTGGTGGATCTTGCAGCTGCGACAGTGCGTGTGGAAGCGTTTTTGACGCTCGGCGTGGATGCGCACCCGCCACTTCTCGCTACGGCTGTTGTTGATGGTGTTTCTGGTCCGCAACAGATTGTGTTGGGCCTCACGCAGGACCGGCTGTTCGTGGTTCGTCGTACTTTGTTCTCTGGTGGTTTAACCGAGGCTTCAGTATCCGTTGTTGGACCACTTGCTCTGGAGCATCTCCAAAAGTTAGTTTGTGGTTCCTCTGTGTGTGGGGACGATGACGCTGGTAACGAAATGAAGGGGAACACTTGTGTGGAAGAAAGTGAAGCGTTGCGGTCTTTCATGCAAGCCAAGTGCCCTGAAAAGTTGCACATGCTTCCGGTGCTTTTGAAAGCTTGTGGCGGTGACGCGAGGAAGCTTCTGAGGCAGCTCACTGCAAAGTACGGCTCCCCTACCCCCGCCGCTTTCTCGGACAAGACCATCCTTGACGAAGGGCGTAGCTGTGATGGTTCTGGAGATCGTTCAAAGAATGGGCGATTCAATTCTGTGACACCGTCGCTGCTCCCGTCGGCTTTGAAGGTAGGCGCGCTGAGGCTAACCACTGGGGGTATTCGTTGCTGTGTCGAAATGTCTGTGAAAGACACCGACAAGCCACATCATCACCAATGGTGGTACATTCCCGCCACACCTCTTGCGAGTGTTGTGGGTGAGTGGGACAGTTTGATTGCTCACGGCGTGCTTCCACCCTCCACCGCGCTAGTGCAGTGCTTGGACGCCCCTCTTCCTGCTGAGCTCCTCCGTGAACGGCGACCCAGCCGAGACGGACTGGCGTGTGTGAGCTGGTCTACGAGCGCACAGTCCCTTGTTGTGCAGTCTCGGCTGCTGCCGCACGAAACCCCACTGAAGTTCCGTCCATTCGAAAGTATGGCACAACCCTACAACCCCGTTCGAGTTGACTGTGTAAAGCTTGTGAACAACGTAATTGTTGTGTGTGTGATGGGTGCGACACGTGATGAGGAGATTAAGACTGTATTGATGGTTTATGTATTGGATGCTCTCCGCGACGTGGCAACGCAACCGGTGTTCGAGCAGGAGTTGGTAATACATAACGTGGCGACTTTTTTCATGTGTGATACCGGTGGTCTTTTTGTACTACGGCGGGACTCGAAATCCATCGTGCGCTGGATGCGTGTTACCACCAATGGCGTTGGAAGCGGACACTGCTGGAGGGAGTATTGTGTTCGCGGAGGTTCTGAGTCACAAGAGGCCATTACCACGATGGCCCCGCTGTATACAAAAAGTTCCGGAATGAATTGTCATTGCTACGAGGGTGCTTCCTGTACGCACTTTGTGTATGTTTCATCCGAGGAGGGATTGATCAAAGTGTGTGAAACGAGCCCTAAAAAGGACTTGCGGTCCGCTTTGAAGGGGGAGATCATCGTAGAAGAAGGTGGTAGCTGCCCATATACCGAGGTGGGTCGCACTAGCACCCGGTGTGCTAAGGTGGAATTGTATCATCCTACGGTAATAACACTACTGTTAGCCATGCACCGGCCTCGAGTGGCGCGGGCTGCACTCGAGGGTATATTGGAGAGTGCAGCTGAAGCATCGGTGGCTTCGCAGAGCGTGGACGACAGCGGACCACGGCGGGTGGCGGAAGTACTATGCCAAAATTCCACAAAAGGACCACTCGACGCTTGGCCCGTGCCTGCTGCCACCGAAGAGATCGCTGGGGTGGCGGTGAGGACCCACCAGCTGGAGGGAGGCGAGGAGGAAAATTTGTGTGATTATGCTGCAGCATTCGGGCTGGATATTCCGCTGGAGCTCCTTGATCAAATGACGGAGGTTGTCATGCATGCGAAACTGAGAGGTCTCAGCAGCCAGGAGCAGTTGACACTTCTTTGCACTGTGGAGAGTCTGCGGGCGGTTAGGGTGTCTGGCGTTGCTAACGACGCAGGGGCCTCTCGTTGTCTCTTTTCGCATAAGTTCCTCCAGCTTCAACAACGGAGGCGTGCTGCTGTAGCGTCCGCTGAAAGTCTTCCCGCGAACCACACCAGTTTTTTGTGGGCAGCTCTCTCCGACTGCCAACCTCAGCTGCTGGATGTTCTGTCAGCCACAGATGGAAACGTTTTGTCATGGGCAAACGTGGAGGTTTCTGGGGTGCCATTTTGGTTGGATTCAGTTCATCGTCTCCGCGCAATTGCAGAACGCGTGGCCCGAGAGCAGTACCAGCGAAGTCGTGACGTGCGGGAATGTGCACTTATGTATTGCCTTGCGCGGAAACCCGGCGTCATCTCTGCGCTCTGCAGAACTTGCGGGAACACCAAATTAGAGATGTTTTTCTCTCGTGACTTTAACGAGGCGAAAAATCGCTCTGCTGCGTCGGCCAACGCATTTGCTGCCGTCAGCAAGAATTTGATTGAGTACGGTGCTGCCTTTTTCGTGCTGGCCGCCGAACCGCGAAATGCAGCCCAGGTCTTGTTGCAGCGCGAAGGCAACGTCTCTCTTGCCCTCTTTCTTATACGTATCGCGACTGATGATAATCCCGATGATTTGTCTTGGTTCATCGAGCAGCGCAGGCTTGAGGAGACTTCTTGTGGAGCAATGAGTAAGTCAGAGGAGGCGTGCCTTCTCTGGCGAGGCGGCCGGAAGCACGAAGCACTGTCGTTGCTCACAGTGCAAGCACCGCTCCACGTCTTGGAGGGCGCCGACCGACTCGCACTGCTCAAGTTTGCCAGGCGGCGTACCGGCGCAGAAAGAGGGCCTGCACAGCGGGAAATGCTCCGATTGTTGATGCACACCGTGCGACTGTCGCATGCTGCTGGGATGAGGTTGCCTACATCACTGTTTTGCCAGGAAGCATTATCGTGGTTACTGGGGTTGTCGAAAGAAGACGCCGGGGATGACCCAACAGCACAGGGGAACGGATCGGCTGCCAATAGGGTGGCCACCTCAGGGATTGTTGCTGATTTCAATTCAGGTACGCTAGCGTTCAACGCATTCGATATGGACGGTGACGACGGGGAGCGGGGAGAGATGGCGGCGTCATCGCAGTCACCTGAAGTAGCCGTCGCCTCCCCTATGTCTGAAGCAGTGTCAGTTCCAACGGTGAGGGCGGGTGCGGGGGAGATTTACCGCATTGATCCCGCCATTGTCTACTCATTGTTGCGAGAACTGGATTTCATTAGGGAGGAACTTCAGAATTCGGTGAGTACTCAGCCGCAGCAACAGGTGCAGAAGCACCAGAACACTGCAGTATGTGACATTCTATCGTGTGCGGCGCGCCTGCTGGTTGCCGTCGGTGGACGAGACCCGGCTGCCGGTGCGTTTTCCTGCTTACAACAGATGCTGGAATGCCTACCGCAGGGACAGTGGGGTAAAAGTTGTGTTGACCGTCTTTCTGAATCCCCTCGTTATGCGGAGGGGGAAGGCAATGGGATGGGGCTGTGTACCGTTATCATCGCGTTGCGCGTGTCATTGATGTCTGTCGCCACCTATAATAAAGACTGTGCACTGGCAACTGCGCTTCTCGGTCTTCCGATGATAGATGACATCCTATTGGTGGAGGGTGCGCAAACGGTAACAGTGAATACTATTGCTGTGTATGTGCGCACGGTATGCCACGTTCTGGAGAATCTGAGGTCGCAGACGGCAGAGTGGGCGCAGGAGGAAGAAAAGAGGGAAACATCTATGGGCAGTGACATGCATGGGGTAGATGGTTCCGAGTCGCTTAATTTTGCTCTATATAACCCGTTTGAGGGGAGCGGCAGCGCCGGCAGCGGCGTTAGACCTAACGATAATAGTGGGAGGCTACGAAATGACAAGTTGCGTGCGATGCTGCTGGTTTGGTGCACTGCGCGCTTACATTTATCCGCGCTTAAAGAGTTGCTCCTGGAGGCATCCGGTCTGCGTTCAGCATCACAAGATTCACAATCAACCCAAGTAGCGTTGCAGCAATGGCTCGTGAGCTATATGCTCTGTCGCGTAACGCTAGACTTCAATGCTGCAGCTGTGCAATTTGTGGGTGATGTCGTTTCCGTCCTGCAGCTGCGTGACCCTTTGCCAGCGGACCCTAACGGTGTTTTCATTGAGGTAGAGCAACAGCTCCTCCAGATAGCCGGGGTATTAGGGCACAGTTTGCCCACTGCCACCAGTTTGCTGGGCGATAATGGTGTGTGTGAGTCGTGTGGTCAGCAGCAACGCTACGTAGATTTGTTGAAGTTATGCGTTTCCCACTCCGAGGTTTTTTGTCAGACTACAACGTGCAATACGAGTCTGTCGGGTATGACGGAGTCTGCGCTTACCCTTTTGAGCAATACCGTAGCTCCGCGCACCGTGGAAAATTTGCTGCACGGTCGCTTAGTTCAAGGCACGAAGGAGGCGCTGCGGTTTGTTGAAGCCACATGGTTACAGCGCCATTTAACGCGTCACAACTACCGTGAGCAGTTTCTTTCACCCTTGCGTGAGGGTCCGTCAGTGCTTAGACGTGACGAGAGCCTCGTGCTCCAGCAGTGTGGCCGTGCTGTCACAAGTGTGGATTATGATCGATCCTCCCACGATGTGATTGTTTGGGCAACGGCAGCAGACGTCTCTGTACGAGGTGGCTATTGTGGTATGCTTTCAAGACCCAATGACACTTCTCCTGTGGTGCGACCACGGGCTGATAATGGCGGCCCATCCTTTCACCCGACACGTGAGGGAGGTGTGACGGGTTTGAGTCCGGGGGGATCTTCGAGGGAAGGAGTTTTGTTTGGATCTCCGATACGATCCCTCACGAAACCGGCCGCTAGTCCAAATAGCACTCCGGGGAGTGACCGCAAACTACTTTCAAGGCGACCCAGTCTTCCGCTCCTGGATGGCAGCCGCGTTGCTGCACACCCGCGGCTGCCCTTTTTTTCCGCACCGCACTTGGATGGTTGCATCGACTTTTACTCGTTCACCGCTGCGGAGTGCGTAAAAACTTTTGATTGTGGAGACAGTCGGGCGGTGACAGGTGTCGCATACTCAACTGACGGTTGCACTTTTGTGGCCGGGTTGGAAGACGGCAGTGTTCGTGGTTGGCGTTTTGATCTGCAACCCGTGGACCGCGCTGTCCAACCCCTCTTTGTGTACCATGTGCTGCCCACCGGCGGTATCCGAACGGTGATGTTCTGCGGGGCGTCGCAGTCACATATTGCGGTTATTGGATTTTCCTATGATAGCCTTGCAACTGGCCAGCGGAATCCAGAGGAGGAAGAAGGTGTGTGTGGCCTGAGGGGTGAGCCTAAGCCAGCATCAGCAAAGCCTAAATCGAAGAAGGGTTTGCTCGGGTTTCCACGGTTTGGAAATTATGAGCGTAACACGACTGAACTCTTGCTGCTGGTAGACCTTGTCCTGCGTCCCGGAACTTTCGCATGGCAGGAGCTATCAGTTGTGCCTGAACACGCGGTGTACATAAAAGGCTTGGATAGCATCATGTGCATATCAACTAATGGGGCCGTTGCCCTGTATGACATGTGGAGCTCCCGATTGTACACTTTTGTGCGGACGCCTAACGTAACTGTAACGTGCGTGGCCGCAAGTTATCATGATGATATTGTTGCTGTGGGTCTTGTGGACGGTGCTGTACTGCTTCTCCACTCCAACTCCATTCGCGGCGCGGTGCAGGCTTGTAACGGGTCTACCTCACATGTGGCCTCAGAATGTGTGGCTGAGAAGGCGCTTGCATCGAAAGAGAGTCTGTTGCTCAAGGCATCCAGGTTGCAACTGATACCTTCGACTTCCCCTCGCTGTGATGTACACAGTGTCGTGTTCACGCCTTCCGTTATGCTCGCTGGTCTCGGAGACGGGAGAGTACTCGCGGTTGGTTTTCCATTTAGTACCATCAAGTTCGGAAAGGCGTGATCGTGAAGGGAAGCACTTGCGGTAATTTTCGACACTGATCTTTTGCCCCCATATTTTCTGTTCGGTGGGTTGCCGCGAACCTCTGCGTTTCGCATTCGCCGATACCTGTGTTGCTTTATCTGACTTTCCTCGATGGTGATATATATTTTGCCTTCCACGAGGCGAACGCGACATCCTTTATTGGTGCTTTCCCTATTAGG
The DNA here is from genome assembly GCF_001457755.1 of Trypanosoma equiperdum. Taxonomy (NCBI): domain Eukaryota; phylum Euglenozoa; class Kinetoplastea; order Trypanosomatida; family Trypanosomatidae; genus Trypanosoma; species Trypanosoma equiperdum. The sequence continues at coordinate 22,227 of NW_027123194.1, forward strand.
CTGCCATTTTGTGCTTCTTTTTTCTTTTCGTGGGATTGACGCAGAGAAGACCCACTGCTGCTGCTTGTTTGAACGTTTCCGTGCCTATGATTCTATTTTTTTTTAAAATTCTTTCCTGTGATCCACATGTCCTTAGTGTGAGGTGTGTTGCTCGGAGCGCTGTGTTTTCCTTCTTTTCCACCAACTATCACCTTATTATTCTCGTTGCCTGAAATGTTCACTGTCAAAAAAAACTACCACCAGGAAAGCCAACCCAACCGAACATTGGTGTAAGAACACGCAAAAGCACGTGTACGAATACGAATTCAGTCGCCTCAATTTACGTCTGGGCGCGCATTCATCAACCGTGGTAGGCATTGGAAAAAGGACATAGCCAAACAGGGAGGAGGGTGGAACAATAGGATCAGGTGTGAGGTTTCCTTGAGTTTTGCTTTTTCTCATTATTAGTTCGATTCAAAAGCCGCGATGCGTCGTTCATTCTCACGCCTCATTGGGGCTGACGGCGGCATCTTCATGTCAGCTGTGCACGATAAGCAGTATCTTCAGCACCGTCTTGCTACGCTTGGAAAGGCAGAACAACAACAACCTCTGTCAGAGGAGACAATTCAACGACTCACCACTTCCACTGGCAGCGCAGAATCCCTCTTTAACAAAGCCGCGGGCGCTCAGCCAACGAATATTGTGGATGAAGCGACAGGTGTGCCGGTGGGGAGTGTGCAACTCGATCCGGTGCGGTACGGCGATTGGGAGAGTAACGGACGCTGCCACGATTTCTGAGCAGCACGAGAGGTATTTTGTGTGTCCAGGATAAATGAGGTTGTAGTGGATTATTTAGTTTTTCGTAACTTCTGCATATATGATCACGCTTTTTGTGTTGTACTATCAAATATCGACTGTTGTGCGTGTCCTATTCGGCCTGGGTAGTTCCTATCATGCTTTAGTGTGTTGTGCCTCACTGCATCTGAGACGTCGCAAACGCAGTGGGGGATTGGAGTGGCTGTGTGACAAAGGGAGTGAGGTTGACCATGAGTAGCGAGCAGCCCCACCCTATGAGTTGGAATATGTGTATTGTCTGGTAGTACAAGTTTAAGCGGCATCAACAGCGAGTGGGGGAAAGGTGAGATGAATTCATCTTTGTCCACATTTTCACACATATACTTTTTTGCAAGTGCGCACAACGGGGGTTGTCAGCACCAGCAGGCACAGCAAATGGTAGGCGGATGCATTTTCTTCTTTTGGGCGCGTGGGGGGGGGGG
>NW_027123194.1:23506-26590 GCF_001457755.1 Trypanosoma equiperdum
CTTCTTTAAGCATCTCTCTGTAGTAGGGTTATGTGGCCAATATATGCTGTGGTTTGGATGTGCGTGTTTGTGTGTGGAGGCCGACTCGAGCACGAAGTGTTAAGGTGGAGAGAAATTGATAAAATAAAGGAAGCAGGGGCCAAAGGAGTGATTCGGCAAAATATATTAAGTACGTTGTTCTGTTTCTTCTTTTTATCTCTTGGCCGAAGAAAGAGAAACTAGTGTGAGCAGAGGAAGTGTATACATACATTGTGTAGGGTGTGAGAGGGGACGACAAAACGTAGGTGGAAGCAGGAGTGCAGCAATAATCTCATTTTTTTTTCTACTACAGCGGATACAGCATCTTCTGGGCAATGGCAATGCAGTTATTTACCTTTGGACACCCCTGCGAGCATCAGCTACGCCGTCAGTGCATCGGAGGAAAAAGTTGTCCGCTGTGTGGCTACCCGAATGAATGGTGCTGCAGCTACATAAAGGGGAAAATCAACTTCAAACGAGATAAGCCATGTGAGGGTTCGCGCTGCCGCTGGAACTACCAGCACCCTCCCCAGTCGCTGTTCGACGCCGTGACGCAAGTTCTCAATGAGAGCCGCCCCATCGCCTTGAAGATTGACGAAGGTGATGATAAGGAGATCCTTGCACTTAGCATAGACAACCACCACATCGTGGACACAGTGCAGTGCGCACTGCAGATGCTGCGCAATCCACCAAGCACTTACAGTGCCCGTGTGGGCCAACTGCTTGCTTACGCGGCACTACGGGCTCGTGATACAAAGGTGTTCATGCAGCTTCTCAAGACGATGAAGAAACCTGTTGACGGGTATATACTAGGTGCATATGACTATCTGATGAGGGGCACAATACCTGCTCCTTTGAACAGCAGCAGTAACACCGTCGGTGGCAATGCTAACAATAATAGCGTCAACAGTGGTAATAACAATTCGGCCGGCTCCAATCAGGGGCGAGCGGCGGCAAAAAAGGCCGGTACTGGAAGCAACGGCAACAATAGCAGCAACAACAATAACAATGACAAGAAGGAAGACATCGCAGATGAACTAAAGAGTGACATGGTGGACCTCATGAACGCTGCGCTCAGCTCCGGTGGGCAGCTGGTCGACAGGGAAGATCAGCATACCTTACAGGCAGTTTTCATACAGTCGCTTCGAAGCTACCCGAAAAGCAATAAGAAACGGCAGGAGATGCTGGAATCGGCCGTTGCTATGTTTGGCTCTAAACCAGGACCCAGAAGCACAACGGCTGCGGTGACTGCAGTGGAGCAAACGCCGCCAAACAATATAAGTGGTAATTCCAACAGTCCCCCAACAACAGCAGCCGTCGTGACTAATGCCACCAATAACAATAATAATAACAATAACAATTCTGCTGCCTCAAGGGCAGGCTCAGTTGCCGCCGCGACAGGGGGTGCTGTACCCGGGGCCAGGACGGTGGCACGAGTGGTGGAGGCGGCACAGGATGAAAATGTCAGCGTCCCGCAGCGGTCCGGCAGTTTCAGCAATACCAACAATAGCAGTGGCAATAGTGGAAATGCTAGTTACGTCAATGTGTGCAGTGCCGGCGCTGGTGCCACTACTGCCGCTGCCGTCGTGGCCGCTGCTGTGGCTGCCGCGGGAGCTCCGTCCCGCCGACCTCAGGGCACCACCGGATCCACAACTCCCGTCACCCCGGTCTCCACGCGTTCGAAGGAGCCATGCGTCCCTACGACAACCATCGCCCCCACCACTACAGTCCAACCCACCCGGCAGCAGCAACAACAGCAACAACAACAACGGCCCCCGCCACCCATTGTCGGTATTAGTCAGTTGGTTCAGCAGCCGAGGCAACCTGCGGCCTGCCGTTACGAGCCAATCCGCACAGATTTGCCGCTACCGAATATCACTTTGTTTGGCGGTCTCTTCGGCCTTACGACCCAGTCCGCTGCATGGGCGCCGCTTGGTGCCGCAACGTCACGCAAAACCTCACCACCGTCCCTCCCGGGTGTTGTGGTGGGTAGCGGGGCCGCGACCCCGGGTTTGGCCGCAGATATGGATGAGAAGGCATTTCGCTTTCTTTCCCCCACAACCTCCGGGGTGAACTTCTTCGGTGGCATCGATTCGCTGCCGCCAGAGCATCAATTACTCAAGGGAATCTGCGATGACTGAGTGCCAGTGACTCGTAACGACGGAATGTTAGGAAAGAAGGGGTGAGATGATGTCATCGGAATCGAAGTGGGTGTGATGAAGAGGTGAATGGGGAAAGAAGTTGGCGAGTAGAGACAGACGTAATGGGAGATGAAAAAGGTTTCATGATAATGGGGAGCTGTTTGAGTCACCGTAGGCTTTTCTTTGACCTTCTTGATGCTTAACTAATCTGCTAGAGGAAGTGTGGTGCTTCCTGAAGGGAAGTTCTTGTTTGTGGTCAGCGCTTTCACACCCATTTTTTCCCGTTTGCGTTTCTACAATGTCCGTTGGGCAGTGTAAGCGGTTCTTATTCACCCATTTTGACTTTTTTTCCTTTTATGAGAGTGGAGCATGCGTGTATCCATATATTGGGGCGGGAGGGGGCCGGTGTATGAAGGGGGGAAGGGGGGAGGTGAGCGACGGAGAAGAAGGAATGAGGAGGGGCAATGAAGGCAGTATTGTCAAGGCCAGTATTTAGAACCGAATTTTGTTCTGGCATTTCCATTCCGTTAGAGAGTCCGTATTGCGGTGTCACTGTGCAGTAGTGCTTCTAGTTCTCTTTTCCCTGTTTTCGCTGACTTCGTTGTAAATACTACTGTACTATGCAAATGCATCTGGGCTTTTCAGCATCTTCTTCCCCACAAAATGTCATACCAACACCACGAATCAGTCTCACTGCTGCCCCCTTTTGTGCTCCCCCCCTTTGCTGCTCTTTCATGTGTTTGACTGCCTCCGAAAGCCATGCTCGAGGTTACCCAAATGTGTGACAAAATGCAGGAGAGTATATATATACATATACATATAATTGTTGGTCGTTCCTTCTTACATTATTGCACCTGAGGTGACCCGTTTAGGTACTCGTGTTTTTGTGTGTGTGTGTGTGTGTGTGTGTAAGCGGCTGTAGGGA
>NW_027123194.1:26600-28995 GCF_001457755.1 Trypanosoma equiperdum
GCCTGAGGTGACCCGTTTAGGTGCTCGTGTTTTTGTGTGTGTGTGTGTGTAAGCGGCTGTAGGGAGTAAGGCAGCGAACTACCTGAATGACTGCGTGTTCGTTTGTGGAATTTACATTGGCGTACCTACCACTCGTGTCTGGTGGACGAAAACACTCATTTTATATTCCTACGTTTCCGTATTTTTCTCTTTGACATTTCCTCTCCTCTTACCACACCCACAACTTTTAGAGAGTGACGGGGGACCAACCCAGTTGACAAGCTTCACGCGTTTTTTTTTCGCCATCATTATTACAATATAATTGAAGTGGTACCATCCATCGCAGGTAACCGCTGAAGTATTAGAAGCAGGGGAGCAGAAGGCCCACATCGGCGCGTACTGGCAGAAGAAAAAGCAACTAAATAATTAATTAATTTTAAATAACAAATAATAGGTAGTAGGTGGGTGTGGCTTAACTTTGCACTGTTTTCCTTTGGAAACGTGACAACAGGTTCAGCTAGTCCTCGGGGACGAGGAATTAAAAGGCACAGGGTCGAAAGACGGGCAGGGTGAATATAATAGGCGATTAAGGAGAGTAAGACTAATATAAGTAGACAGAAATAAAAAGGAGGCGCCACTAAGAACTTGTCAGGAGAGGGCGACATACACACGCGTGCGTTCACTCATACACGTAAAACACGATAGGGCCATCCGTTACACCGACATCGATAAAGACAACACCTGCGACGTGAAGTTAGGAGGATAGCCAGCAGAAACCGAGAAAAAAAAGGTCAAAAAGGAGGCTGGGGAGTACTTGGAAGTAGAGAGAGAATGTATGGGATGAACAGAGGAGGAGGCGGTGGATACCGCAACGACCGGATGGGTGCACTCGGTGCCAACCTACAGGATGTAAAGTGGGACCAGGTGAATGTTGTGGCTCCTCAGTGGAACTATTACAAACCCCAGGAGCGTTGCAGTGACGAGGAGGTGGCACAATACATGCGCGACAACCACATTACTATTTATGGTGATTCCGTGCCCCAGCCGATGCTCAAGTTCTCTGACCTCGTTGCGCCGGACACCATTCATCAGGCATTCATAGACCTCGGCTACAAGAGCCCGACCCCAATTCAGTCTATCGCCTGGCCAATCCTTCTCAACTCACGCGACCTTGTCGGCGTGGCGAAGACCGGATCCGGCAAGACCATGGGTTTCATGGTCCCTGCCGCCCTTCATATAATGGCGCAGCCGCCCATCCGCGTGGGTGAGGGTCCCATTGCTTTGGTGCTCGCGCCGACGAGGGAACTTGCGGTGCAGATCGAAGAGGAGACGCGTAAGGTGCTACGACGTGTGCCGACCATCACGACGGCGTGTTTGTATGGCGGTACACCAAAGGGGCCGCAAATCCGTGCCCTTCGTGCTGGGGTACATGTCTGCATTGCAACTCCCGGCCGCCTCATCGACCTGCTGGAGATTCGCGCTGCCAATCTTCTGCGCGTGACGTTCCTTGTGCTTGACGAAGCGGACCGTATGCTTGATATGGGGTTCGAGGTGCAAATTCGAAAGATTTGCCAGCAGATTCGCAAGGATCGGCAGACGCTTATGTTCTCGGCAACGTGGCCCCAAGAAATTAGGAACCTCGCGGCTAGTTTTCAACGTGACTTCATTCGTGTTCATGTTGGATCTGAGGACCTAATTGCGAACGCTGATGTTACTCAGCACGTGAGTGTGGTGGAAGATTACGACAAACAGCGGCGGCTGGAGGAGATTCTGCAAAAGGTGGGCAAGCAGAGGGTTCTCATCTTTGTAAAGACGAAGCGTACCGCTGATTCCCTGCACCATTCGCTACAGCGCCTCATTGGAGGCTCAGTGATGGCCATCCATGGTGATAAGGAACAATCGCAGCGCGATTATGTGCTTGACCGCTTCCGTCGCGACGAAAGGTCCGTGCTGGTAGCAACGGACGTTGCCGCCCGCGGGCTTGACATTAAGAACCTCGATGTGGTGATTAACTTCGACATGCCCACAAACATAGAAGATTACGTGCATCGTATTGGTATGTGAATTGCAATCCGGTTGAGTTCAACTACGTGCTTTCCCCTCTTCGCTTTGCTTCCCCTTCTCTCACCCCCTCTCCACTGCATAGGCGCAAAACATAGGCACATTCCACAACGCCAGAAGGAACACGGACGCGCGCGTACAGCCACGCACACACACACTTACACGTATGCACAGTGGTGTATAAACCTATATATGGGTTTCTGCCACTGTATTCTTCTCTGTTTTCGGTTGTGCGTTTTGTTCTTACCCCCGATTTGGTTCTCATGTCTTCCATACACACGTGCAGCAGGCACTAGGGGAATTAGACGTAAATACTGGTAGGTTAACGCAATAGGAAGCTTCTACTGATTTTTTT
>NW_027123194.1:29005-29326 GCF_001457755.1 Trypanosoma equiperdum
GTGTGACGCGGGGATAGCCAAAGAAGTAGTGTGTTTCGACGCGTGTGTAGGATGTGCCTTTATGTTTGTGTTTGTGTATGTGTCTTTCCCCTCCCCGCCTCCTCTCTCCGTGGCAGTCGGCTAACGGCAGGCGACTCACTTTCGCCTCAGTGCAGCGCGTTGCGCACGCGCAATGGGTTAGTGGTAGTTGCCAAGCGCTTGGGGAGCAAATTGTTGCACATCTATCGTTTTGGTACTTCAGTTATACATGTGTGTGTGTGGAGATAGTTTCTCCCACTTTACGTATGTAGGGATGCTTCCACGTGGGAATATACGTGCGAA
>NW_027123194.1:29336-35580 GCF_001457755.1 Trypanosoma equiperdum
TTCAGTGCAGCGCGTTGTGCACGCGCAATGGGTTAGTGGTAGTTGCCAGGCGCTTAGGGAGTAAATTGTTGCACATCTATCGTTTTGGTACTTCAGTTATACATGTGTGTGTGGAGATACTTTTTCCCACTTTACGTATGTGGGGGATGCTTCCACGTGGGAATATACGTGCGAACGTACCGTGCCTGAAGTAGTGCGGTAGCAACAATCCCTTTGTTCGTGCATGTGTGCGTGTTTGGTACATCTGAATGAATGAATTCTCTGAAGTGGCTATACGCAAGGAAGTGTCCCATAGGTTTGCAAGGATGAGGGTCGCTCGGCCCTGTACCTGTGGCACATTTTCCTCTGTGTGTGTGTATGCGTTTTTGTTTTGCGTCGGCCACAGAACCAGAGTTCACATGTACCATTAATGCACAAGCACATATGGCACTCCACTCTCTTTCCGCTTGTTGGATACAGAGTCTCCCCCTGCGCGGCGCAGCGAAGTGAGGTAGTACGCTGGTGTCGCCGGCTGTCACGATGCTCCCTTCTTCAACAACTTTTAGAAGTTGGTTACTTCTGTACATTTGCTGAAAACTTTCTTTTCTCTTCTCCTTTCTCTAATTTCACTTCCCCTTGACATTGCCGTTGCTCTCATTGTGATGTGGTGTTGTTGTGCGCAACGATACCATTTCAATTTGCGACATGTTTGACAAACTGCCGCACATCAATGTCAACTTCCTTACTGTCATATGAAAAGGGCGTACCGGTCGTGCCGGGCAGCGTGGTGATGCTTACACATTTGTTAGCGGTGCCGATCCGTCCAAGACTGTTCGTGACTTGATCGACATTCTTCGCCGCGCCAATCAGGAGATTCCACCAGGGCTTCACTCGCTTGCTGGCCGCGGTGGCGGTGGCAGTGGCGGTGGCGGCTTCCGTGGGGGCCGTCGCGGAGGGTACGGTGGGGGCGGTGGCGGTTACGGCTACGGCCGCTCTGGTGCGCAGTACGGCTCTGGGCCCACATACGGCAGGGATTACCGTGGCGCTCCATCCCACCATCAATCGGGTATTTCTGTTGGTGGCAATACATCTGATGCCTATTGGAGAGGGGGAGCGCCACCGCCTGGTCAACAGCCGTACTATCCGGTGTGCGGAGGTAATAAACGGACCCGTGAGGTGTCCGGCGGCTTTCACTCAGATCCTCAGAACTCGTACCGTCAGCAACCGACGGGTGGTTCTTATTAGACTTTTTCTTTAGGGTCTTGATGACATTATAGGATTTTTTTTTTAGTGTACCGAAAGAGAGATGACGGTGAAAGGGGAAGTGGACATCAACTCCTTTGCTTATTCCCTGATGCCAATGGCACTACCACTGTTTCTGACACTAGCTTTTGCTCGCACCGAAAGGCATTGCCAAGGTTGGCAATGAATTGAGGTAGTTGCGGTGCCGAGGTTAGTGGTTGGCCGCGTGTGTGGCGTGTTAGAGGAGAAGGGAAAGGGAGATATTAAATGACAGGTAATAATTGTATGGACGATACGCATGCATATATCTCTATTTACCTATGTTGGTGCGTTTGCGTGCTTAGCATTTCCGTCCCTTTCGGCTGTAAGGATGCGGAGAGGCAAGATGTGGGTTAGGCAGAAGCTTCAGTTATGCTACCTTTTTGGGTGCGGTTTGTTGTCTGGAAGCTTACCAACCCTTGCCCAACTTTTCGTATGCTTTTAATTTATTTTTCCAAATTAAAGTTGTGCGCCCTTTTGTTTTGCGTTTGTCCCCGTTCCATTCCACTCGGCTTCACCTCGTTTTTGTTTTCAATTTTACTCTCGTCGGCGGCCGTCGCTGCATCTAGCAGACTCCACATACCTGCGGGAAGGGCGCAGTCTTTTTGCTTCCACACACTCACTCAAAACAGGCGATGAAAGGGATGAAAAACAAAGTTGGGAAAGCAAAACGTGTGTGTGTTTGCGCTCTTTAAAAATCATTCTGCGTTCATTCTGTTGACAACCAATTTTGTAAGCGGAAGAGAGTAGCTTGAATTTTGGCTGATGCAAATCCTTGTTCACGTACAACCCTCCGCTTTTTTTGACTAAATATATATTTATTCTTTTCCCATTGACTCGTTAACTCTTTGTAGGTGCTGGGGGAGTATGGTAAAGCGTGACGCCGCTACTGTGCGAAGGTACGGGGGAGAGTTATTTCTTATTCCCCATTTCTTTTGCATGCCGTGAATATCTTCAATCTATTTTCCCTTCCCTCTCCTTCATTTATCTTTTTGTGCGGCTGTGCGATCTTCCGTTTCACTTCTTCACCGTCATTTGGGCCGTGATGTTATCGGATATTGAAGGGAGCGGCCGGGTGGAACCGCGTGAAGAAGGGACAGTAGGAAGGACCTGATACAAGGGAGGAAGAGTAGGTGAGGGAAAGTGATGTCGCTCCCCGCTGTGGATCTTAAGTTCCTTTCGAACGTTTCCCGACGGCTGCAGGAACGCGCTCTCCACGTTTACGTGCCGGGGGATTCGCGATCTTCCGTCGCCATCATCTTCCGCTTCGGAGATGACCGGCAGCAGCACGCCGTACGCCGCCTACTTGCGGGTGCGAAGGAAGTGCAACAGGTGTTCCAACGACATTTATCGGCTGGTATAGGTATGGACCTCCCATCAACATTACAAGTACTGCTGGTAAGGCGATTAGATTTAGTTAAGGACCGGTGGAGTGGGAGTGTTACGTACCCGGGCGGACGTCGCGACAGGGGTGACGCAGACGACTACAGCGCACTGTGCGCAAGGGTGAATGAAATGCTTGGAATTCCTCTGACTTCCTCAGAGTTTCTTCTTCTTGGTCGTCTCCGTGACTATCCGATCCGGAGCCGCCGCTTGCAGTTGGGAGGTATGGTGCAGTCCCGCTTCGTATTCTTGCACATTGGTGAGCTTGCCCCAACACTGCGTTTCGCCTCGCATATGGTAGAGGCTGCACGGTGGATTCCCTTCAGTGCTTTAGAGGTGAATCAGCGTTGCGCGCGAAGCACCGTGTCTCATCCGTTAAGGTCTTTTGTCCACCCCTCTGATGCTGAGACACGTTTGTTATTGACGGAGCTGTTCCCTCATGCGTGTCTGTCTTTTCCCGCTGTGCAGGTGCCGGACCAGCAATGGAAGGTGTGGGGTTTGGCTCTGCGTTCCGCAAGTGAGTTGATGGCTCTCGATGACCGCTCAACCGCGGACTGGCCACTGGTATCATCAAATAATGCCCTCCTGCAGCATTTTGTTATTGACCCGTTGCATGGGTACTATGAACTTCTGTACACTTACCACCGTGTGAGGGGGCAGTGGGGGCGCAAAGGTAATGAGCTGCGAAACCTCTCGAGGTGCGACGTGATTCCGCCCACTTGCCACCCGATTCTTTGGGCCGTATCGGATGAGGCGAACCCACGGCACGTTTTTTTTCTGCTCCTATGTGCAGCCTTTGTGACTATGATGGCGTATGCCATTGCTACTGTCGTTCATGGTGCATGCACTGTGGTCCGCTTGGCTTTTGGTTGTAACGAGGGGGATGGGTTTGAGAGGACGTTGGGGTATTGCACAGCATCAAACAATGATGGAGAGGTGTAGCGAGTCGTTTTTTTTTTTGTCATGTCCGAACACATATATGAGTGTTGGTGTAGCCGTGGGGTACATCTTTTCCTCCGGGCTTGTTTTGGGCGTCTAGTACGGAGATGAGGAGGGTGTCCACTTCTCCCCTCTACCCGTTGTCGCATTACTGAGCCTACATGGGCCTTCGGGTAGTCGCCAATCTTCACAGATATGTACGGAGTAATAACCACCAATGCTTTCTTCTTTGCTCACTGTCTTTTCTGGTCGATAATTCTCAACGTGGATTATTATTGCCATCTCACTGTTTCTCTTCTTCTACACTTTCTTCACATGCTTCGCCCGTTTCGTGTGGTTTAGTCGCTCAGCATCCACCGATAGGCTTGTGGTGGATTACACAACAGCTAAGCGTGGCAAAGCGTGTGAGTGAGCTGGGCTGGCTGGCTGGCGTCCCCCACGGCTATGCTGTTGAAGCTTGGCGCTGTGTTACTTCTTCTTGTGCTGTATCATGTCGGCTCACTCTTTAGCCGGCTGGTGTTTGTGTACACAATTCAGCAGGGCACCACGAAATTTTGCTTTCGTTTTGTCTTCGCTTTATCGACGTACGCGTTCATCCTGCTGCTGCTGGACGCCTCTCAGGTTAGTGAGCGCATCAAGAGCAACTTTAGTATCCAGACACTGCGCTGCGTGCTCGCGGTGGATTTGGTCCTCATCGCACTCTTTTGTCCCTTTCTGGTAGTCCGGTCATTGCTGCCTAATGTGCGGTTGTATTATTTCTTTCTGGTGCTGCTTGCCTGTGGGCTGGTGAAGATGCTTTTTGGCGCTTCGGTGGCGGCATGGAGTTGGACGTTGAGTAGCACGCAGGGCATTCCCACCCTGTTTTCTTGGGATGTCGTGAGTGTAGCTGTTTCCACTACCGGGGTTGTTGTTGTGGGTCTCCTCTCAGGTTACGCTGCTGTTACAACGCCACTGGCATTTGTTGAGCCGCTGTTCGAGCATGGGAGTGGGGACCAGGCCCGCCTCGCCGTTGGTGTGTTGGCAAAACGACAAAAGCACCTCTTGGAACTATGGATGTTAAAACGGCAGCAAATTGCACGGGCGTATGGCGCGGTGTCGAGGGCAGATGGGGGTCGTGACGGTAGCAACCGTGGCTCGATAGCCGCTGGCCGCCGCATGTGGAATTGGGTCGCAAATTCCATTTATTCAAGTGTTCGCGCGAGTGGCGCCGATATCGCAGCGATGGAGACGGAGAGTGATGGCATTCAGGCCGTCAGCATGGCGGTGTTTTTGCAGATGAGTGAGATGGACACATTGGTGCGGTCGGCGGGGAGTGGAGAAACGTGGCGCAGGCGGTTCAACGCACTGTTTGGCCTCATTCTGTTTACGCATGCTCTCGTTAAGTTTCTTTCTACCGTCATTAGTCTTCTAAGGTGGGGTGTGCTTGCAGCTGAAAACGCCGCCCCGCATAGGGAGGACACCGCCACCAAGGTGATGAACTTCTTAGAAGCGTATGGGCTTGCAACTCCTCATGGGGATGGGGCGGAGCAGCGAGTTGTGTGGGTGTCTATAGCGCTCAACGCCTGGATGATTGCCAGTGCGATTCGAGGTTTCTTCCTGCTGGTGTTTCGGCTCATGACCCACATTGCATTTATTAGCCTGGACACTACCGTAACAATTTTGACGGCGGGAATGGGAGCCTTCTTCGTCGGGCAGTTAGTGCTGTTACGCTTAACTCCTTCACTCGAGCGAGAGAGTGTGCTGTACACCGCCCTGCGTGAACAACTGCCGCAGCACGGGGCATATTGCCATCTTAACGATTTAGTGTTTGTTGTAGCGGCCGCCCTTGTTGCCATGATGCGGCGATGCATGTTCTCATCTTCTGCCACTGCTTTGTGTGCCGCCGCAGATTAATGGGGAATAACATTTCACGTTGTGTGTATAAGTTCTTCGCAGCGATATATGCTTATATGTGCTTGTGAGGGATGAAGGCCACAACAAGTATTACTGGCGAAGCAACCACAGCTGGAAATGTCGTTTCTGGCCATCACCGTGCCGGGGGCTCATACGCCACTCTCTCTTACCGTATGGCGTCTTGCGGTCGTTGTTGTGTTCGCTGCTGTGCTGTTGTGTTTGTGGGTAGTTAGTAACAGCAGCGGGTACATGGTGAAGATGGGAATGGCGGCGCTTATGTCCGTGGGTGGCCAGAGACAACAGCACCAATCGATGCACAAAGACGAGGAGGAGGAGGGAAGGGGGGCGTAAGCGGTTACCGGCAACAACTTCCCTAACTTCTTCCAATCTGTGATAAGTAGCTGCATTTATGGTTACCACATTCTTCTTGTAATTTATTGTTGAGGGGCTATAAGACCCCGACGCATGTGCGCGTATAGAAGGGGAGTGCCACATATGGATTCAGGCCACTGTACGGGCCACGTTGGAGTTTCGGTTCCGCCATTGGCTAGTGGTTTGCATACATCCAGTGGGCACAACATTCAGGTGGGTGTCGTTTCGTGTTGAAACATTACTTATTTCCCCTTCTTTGTTTGGTTTCTGAGTGCTGTCCCTCCTTTTCCTTTTCCTTTACAAAGAAATGAAATGGCCCAGCCCCCTTTGTTTATCTTCAAATGCCGCTCTCTTCTTGAAGGGTGACCGCGCGTTATCACTTTTACTTTTTTTTTTT
>NW_027123194.1:35606-40955 GCF_001457755.1 Trypanosoma equiperdum
CTCTTCTCGTTTGAGGTGCAGGCGTCGTTTTTTTTTTTTCGTTTCGGTGTTCATTCGTTGTATTGCTTTCGGACCTTCGGTGTTGGTTCCGTTGAAGTGGTACACCCGTAGCGAGTTGGTGTCTGACCTTCTCTTTGTTGTCGCTTTCCTCTTTCACATGATATTTATGTATCCCCTTTTTTCTGCTTTTCTCTTTCGGCCTGGCTCCGTTTGTTACTGATTTTAACAATCTTTTTCCCTTCATCCTTTTTGTTTCCTTTGGGCTCGCTACGAGCTTGCGTGAAGCGCACGTGCTGTTACACATACACAAAAACACACAAACACGTGAGCACATCGTATCCAGGCCTTTATATATCACAAACAAAGGAACCATCGGCGGTTGGGGTTGTACCTGAAAGCTGATAGACAGGCTCTAATGTCAACTCCATCTGTGGTCGGTTCAGAGCAGCAACAGGACCGCAACCGAGTTGCGTACGGCATGCGCCGTGAGTGGAAGTTTTCCCTCACATTTGCTCATCAGGCCGCCCGCATTATTTTGCACTTGTCACCATATTGGGAAAGCACGTTTATTGACCCCCGTGAGCTTGAGCAGCTCAATCGTTTAGACCGCGACGTAAAGCACTGCCCAATGAGGCCTGCCCTCCGTTACAACGACCTCGGAACCACTCCGACGCGGATGGAGGAGGTGTGGACAGAAAATCTAAAGAAAGTGACGATTCTTTACTCTCACATCCCACCGGACACGACGCTCGTCGGGTATTGCGTTCGCAGCGTCCAGCACGTGCTTTCCGATCCACAGGTCGTTGACGTGGATGGGTGCACCGATTTTTCGCGTCTCCAGGTTGGAAACAAGCTTCGTTGTCGGCACAAGTTGGGGGGCCGGCGGAGCTTCCACTTCCGCTACACAACCTCGTCCAAGACGAAGACGAAGAGCACTGTGTATGTCATCGGCACGATCATCAACCAGCGCGGTTACCTCTGTACAGTGGAGAGTACGGGCGGCGAAGACTTAGACTCATATGTGAAGAAACACTTTTTACCTCATTACACGGACAAGGATAAGTTTATGATAGATCAAGACCTCGTCTACTCTGATGTTTCCAGTACTATCCTCAAGGAACAACAGGAGCTCTTCGGTGAGTTACGCTATTCAGACACAGACGCTGCTGTAGCCTTTACAATACCCATGCATCCTATGAGCATCCGACCGGATTACTCACCGACGCAAACGGTTGGCGTTGGCTCTATAGCATGTATGACGTTGGAACTCAACGTGTACCAGAGGCCCGTTGAGAGCGATGAGATCGATATTGCTGGAGTAATAAATTTTAAGGTTAATCAGGCGCTTCTATTCCTCGACGTGGAGGACATGGTACGGATGGGTTACCCGCGCATTATGTCTACTGAGCAGTACAGTAACATGAAGATAAACCGTCTTCTCGACATTTTCAGCGATGCCAAAGTTGTAGGAACCCCTGGCACGAGTTACTTGGGCGTTCGCACGGGCCGTAGCCGCACTTTGACATTTACATATGAACCCTTTAATGCAGTGGTAAAGGTAATGATGACTTCTGCCATCGTTTGTGGCCTCGGGGTGACGGCAGTGTTTATTACAAAGCTGGGTGGTGGCATCTTCGATGCTCATTTGTATCTCTACCAGCAGCTGCTGAGGGGGATTAAGTTTATGGAGTCTGACATCCCTCGAGGCTGTCTGAGTCGCTTCAATTCCACGTGTGTGCGTCTTGTTGAGCAGAACATAACCCGTTGTTACGCTGCGGCCCCAGCAGATGGGCGACACACGATGGAACAGCACCTGAAGTTGTTGCGGGAGTCCTGCGACACCCGTGTAGAGGGTGGAATATCTGTCAACGTTCCGGTAAAGGAGGGTGGCCTCGGGAAGTTGCCAGGGGAGGGCCAACGTTGCTCTTCGGCCTCCGATGGCAATTTACGGACTGCGACACCCACCGAGGAGCTGGCCAGTGAGCAGGAGAAGGTTTCTTGTCATGAGGGCGACGCGACGGAGGATACTCCCACTTCTCCGGTGGGTTCGTCCACTGGGGGCTCACACTCTTCGTTCCATAGCACGCTTTCCATCAGTGTGACGGGTATACGGACGAAACAGGAGGTGGTAGGGGGTGATGGTACCCCCACATACGGCAGGCCGCACCCGCAGCGGGCGAGCATTCTTGCGTCAGCGACGCCGGATGTAACGGATCTTAACGTCGAACCACCTGCAAGCCCTACCGTAACGGTGTTATTGCCGTCACCGCAGCCACCAACTTCGGCAGCTGCAATACCTTCACCTGCCCAGGCAGTGGCGGCCGCGTCAGGCTCGCCAAGAACCAGTTCTGAGCAGGTGTCTGGCGGGGCCGATATGAGCCGCCAACTTTCAGTGGCAGTGCCTCCCTCCAGCAGTGTGGAGAGCAACGTCCGTGTTCCTTCCCCCGCAAGAAGCCCTGCAGATGGTGTAGAGGCAAATGTTGCGGGATCTCCGTCTTCCGTTGTGTTCCCGCAGATGCCGAAAGATGAGCTTGAAGAAGATCAAGATAGCAAAGTACAGGCGGTGCTCAAGGCGGACGATGCCGACGCATACTTCGGGCTCTCTATGTACGACGCGTACGTGCACAGTTGTGATATGCTGAAGTGCAAACCAAACAGTTATCTTCTGAAGAAGTTTCCAACGAACCCGCGTTTCTCCAACCTTATCCACGAGGTAGACATAAGTTCCAATTACCTTGGACATGGTGGTTTCGTCGCAGTGCTCAACATTCTTCCGAACTTCCCTAATGTACATACGCTTCACTTCAATGACATGTCACTTGACAACGAAGATGTTGAGCATCTATGTGAGGTACTGAAAGATAACAAGTCTGTTCGTGAGGTGCATTTGCGGGACAACGACAAGATAACCCTCCCCTCCACGCGCTTCTTTTCGCGGTTGCTGAAAGTGAACCCGAACATTGTGACACTGTCACTGGAAGGCACGCGTTTGGGGCCTTCCGTTATTGGTCGGTTGCAGGAGGACGTAAAGAAAAACGCGGAAAAAAAGGGTGACGCTGAAGCGGCCAGCGTTTCCGACTCAAAGTAGGGACGTCCCAACTTCTTTTTGCCTTTGGAAGTTAGAGTGTACATTTTGTTTTGTTTCCCGTCCGTTTTGTTTATTTAACTTTCCCTCAGCGTCACTTGCGCTTGTGCCTTCATTACTTCCTCGTTTTATGCGCGAGGAGGCACCCAAGGAAACGTGGAAAGGCAACTGCGTGTTGTGTAGGGGTTTCTGAGATGTAAATAGCCTATTTTGCGTGCTGGGGTGCTGTGTCTTTGATTGTGTGTTACTTGCCTTTATTGCCGGCGGTGGCACAAAGGGGCACATGATTTGTGTTATAAGCCTAGCAGAGGGCTTTTATGTTTGCCCTCTTTTCACACAGCTGTTATTGTACATATCGCTTTTCCTCTCCAACTATCGTTGCGCACTGCCGCCGTTTTTTGACGATAGATGTGAGGTCGCTCTTTTTTTTTTTTCTGCACACCTGCCTCACTACACACACACATATATATATATATATATGTGTGCGGGCAATCATAAAAGGCAGCTAGGCAGATCTCTTCACGCTGTATTGTTCTGGTGTTTTCCCTGAAGTGAATGAGTGTGGAGGTGCGAATACGAATTTTTATGTGGGAAGGGATTGTGTCTTGAGTGTGCCGCTTGTCGCTCTCTACTTCGTACTACCTTGCCTTCATAACAGGGCCCTTCTTCTTATTCCCCACAGCAGTAGCTCAGGGTTTTTCTTTTTTCCGCCTGGTTGATGTGTTTTGGGTGTGCTTGCCCTCTGCGACGGGAGGTGGGACAGTGGCTTTGTTTTCTGTGGTAATGTTGCCAGACGTTGGCATATTCCCGCGCATTACGTTTACCTCTTGGCCTTTGTGTGTATCCCCGTCTCGTCTTATTGTTCCATACTCCTGCCTTTGTCGCTGCCACTGCTGACGTGCCCTGCTGTTGCTATTGCTCCCCTTTTCATTTTATTTTTTTCCCTTTCGGTTATACTTAGTTCACTTCACATAATTGTGATTGTGATTGCAATTGTGTTTTTAACAACAATCACAAAGCATAAGCGAGGTGTGAAAGGGAATTTGGCTCTAGAAAACGAACTGAGGGGGGAAAGTAGAGAAGAGATAGTGGGTGACTGAGGGAAGGTAAGAGTCAGCGGAGTTAAGTGAAACGCACCATTATCATTGCCGTCCTCTTAAACATTTAAGTTGACTTAGGGGACAAAGTACGTCAGCCAGAAACTTTTCCTGCCTTTGCCGCGCTTGTTAAGGTATGTCGGCCACTTATCCAGAGCGGCGGCCATACGCCACCACAGTACCGCATAGTGGTTATCTTTCCAAGCCTACGTTGCCGCCCGTCGAGGCACTTCGTATCCTCAGCAGCACTGTTGGCATTGACCTGCCGCGTAGCGTTCGCCACAGTGCGAACACTCTCCTGCGGCGCTCCCCGACACCAAGAAGTGTATCACCGACTCGCGGTGTGCAACTCTTTAAGCCGCCTACGCTTGAGACCGCCACACCTTTCGAGTTCCAGGAGAAGGACTACCACAAGTCTCAGCAATCTGTGCTTAACGTGCAGCTAAGCAACGCGGTAGAGGAACTCTTCAAGGTGTGGCGTGTGAAGGTGAAGGATTTAATGCACTATCTCGATTCCTTTCCGTGTGAAGCAGGCCACTCATTTTCACGAACAAACGGCGCACTGAGCTCCTTCTTTGAAGGCTACCGCACCACTGACATCACTCCGATGACGGCCCATCAGCTTGTGAACGACTTTAAGCTTTGTACCTCGGTATCGATGCTTGACGAAATTCAGAACAGCCCCGAAGTCTTGGGAGATCAGGTTCGTGCTGCGCTCGATGCGCTGCTGAATGCAAAGCATTTCCTCGCGCCACTTGAGAACTTTGTGGACCGGCTGGAGCCCATAGCAGCGTTCGCGCTGCCCGACAAGCGACCAGAGTGCTTAGACGGCACCCGCGGCCCGGTATGGCCAAGCAAGGTGGCCGTTGCCCTTCACGAGAAGTTTCACTACGACCCCTCAGAGTATGTTCTTGCTGAGCTCCGGAAGAGTGACCAACCGATAGAACGGCTGGAAAACCGCGTGCTGCAGGTGAAGGAAAGGAAGGAGGATGCAATCGATCGTGAGATACCGGGAGATGCACTCAACTACCTCACTACGCAGGTGGACCTCAGTAATGACCTCCTCTTGATGAATAAAGCCCGTATGGAGTTGGTGTATCTACACGGCAAGGACATACAGGAGATGAAGAGGATGCTGGAAGATCTCATTGTGGATGCGCGACACAG
>NW_027123194.1:40970-42940 GCF_001457755.1 Trypanosoma equiperdum
CATGCCGTTGGTAAAGAAGGACATCGACGGTGTTTATCAGGATGTAGAGAATACTCAGAAGCACATTAAGGACTTAGATCAAAAGAACGCTGAGGCAAACAAAGCCGCCCACGAGGCGTACTCAAAGCTGAACGACACAGAGGTTGAGCTGTGGGTCCTGTTAACAGACACGATACGCAAGTTGGTAGACATTGCTGGTGAGAAGGAAGCATTTGTCCGCAACGAAATGCGCCTCCGTGAGCTCCGAGGTCGAGATATGGCAATTGCCGAGGAGCTACTCGCCGCACAGCAAAGCTACTTTTCTCGCCTTCGCAAGAGTGAAGACGTACTTAAGAGGTGGGAGAACGCAGCGGAGACGTATGAAGCCTACGTGCAGGCGTACGTGCCAACTCTGTTGAAGAAGATCCACGACGCTGAGGAGGCCGACAAGGATTTGTACAATCGTGAGGCACAAAACTATGTCCGACGGTACGAGATGTTCGAGTACGCCGTGGAAGAGGGCCGTGCGACCCGCAGCGTTCATGTGGATCGTCTACAGACATTACAGCGGTCGAAATTGTTGGATGTGGAGCGGGCATTGTCGACCCTCGACCCCTTCGCAGACAAGTACCGAAAGGAGCTTGATGAGGCTCAAGCGCAGCTGGACGAAGGTTTGGCATTCATCCAGCTTGTCGAAAACCTTGCCAAGGAGCGTCGCGGGGAGGTGGAACCGATTCTGCAGCACGTCATCTCGTATAACCGCACACTGCAGACCAAAACATTGGAGATTGAAGCCGAGGCTGAAGCACAGGCGCTGCTGCTGCGTGATGGACCTGCAACGGAGGGCGCTCCATCCACGATGAACACTGTGGACGCCAAGGTGGACACAAGCCTTCTGCAGAGCGCACGTGGAAGCAGCGGCAAGCGTCCCGCAACGGCAGCAGTTTCCGAAGTAACGCACTTCTCCGATGCCCCACCAACGTCGGCTGCACTAAGACTGCGCAGTGTTGTTGATGCCAATAACATGATGTGCACCGTTTCGCACCCGCATGTCATGGCGCGCACTGTTGGAATTAATCATGAGGAGGCCTTCCTTGAGAAGTACCGTCGCTTCACAGATGAGGAACAGGTGGCTGTGGAGGGCGTGGCCGGTCGTGTTCGGCAGTCAAACACCAGTTTGGAGATGCTCGGTGAGAAGTACAACAATAAGGATTACATCCGAATGTTGCTTCTGAGCCCAGGGGCGAAACAAAGCAACAGCGCAACCGAGGCTGCTGTAGAGGAGTGCGCATAAAAAGAAGAAACTCGGTAAGGTTTATATGTTTCTTCCACAGGAGTATTTCTTTCCATTCCCCTTCCTTTTTTTTTTTACCAAAGTATGCACTTGTTGGTGTTGAAGCACTGGAAGAAGAATAAAAAAAAACCAGAGGCAAGAAAGCAAGAATATGGGGACCAGAATGGTATTATGAAGCTGTGACTGTGCTATTTGACTTGAGCTCTCTTTTCCTCTTGTCCTTTTGTTATCCAGTTCGCCCTCGTCTCCCATTTTATTTCATGCGGTTGTGATTATGTTTTAGCTTTATTCTTTGCAAAGCGTTTCCTACTTTTATGTTATTTGTCTCATCTTTAGATATGATTTACATATTTCCCTCTCTTACTTTTTCTGCCTCTTTTTTTTTTTCCTTCCTTCGCCCTTCAGTTCATCTTCTCATTCTCCTGATTCTTTTCGAACTTCCTCCGATGGCCACCGTACAACTGGAGTGCTGCTTTTTAGCATGATTGTTCTTGTTCTTTTTTTTTCCTTTATTTGTTTATTTGTTGCCGCTCTGCCAATGGTTCGGGAGGAGTGAAGCAAAGCAATGAAAGTTAATCATTAGACGCAACGGGCTACAAAAAAAAAAAGAGAGAAAGAGAGGGGGGGGGGGAAAAAAAGAAGAAGGAATAATTAAAGATTTACGCCAGGCAAATGAAATGAGGTGCAAAGAGGGATG
>NW_027123194.1:42950-43704 GCF_001457755.1 Trypanosoma equiperdum
AGGAGAGAGAGAGATGGGGGGGGGGAAAAAAAGAAGGAATAATTAAAGATTTACGTCAGGCAAATGAAATGAGGTGCAAAGAGGGATGAAGAGGAACACGGGGGAGTTGTGAGGAAAATTGAAGAGAGGCATTTGAGAATATGTTGAGTTGATGTTGCACTGAGGTAACACAACAAAACAGCGTCAGAAATAAAAAGAAAGACGTTAAATGCATGAAAGAAGGTGAGAAGTGTGGAGAGTTGTGAGAACAGAAGCAAAGGTATATGAGGAAGAGAGATAACGAGAGGAAGGAAAGAACAAAAAGACTGTTGAGTACGTTACAGGCATATATATATATATATATGTGTGTGTATGTCTGTGTGTCTGTGTTTAATTGTGTCTGTAAGGGGAAAATGTATTTCCCTCTCGCCAACTGTGCCACAGTGAGTTCAAATATTTTAAAAAGAAAGTGAAGGGGGTTATGGAAATAAACCCCTTTCCTCATTTTCTTAATTTTTATCATTTTTGTTGTCATTATTCTCAGTGCGTGTGCTTTGAGCGCTCGCCAGCTAGAAACGTGGCTGTGCTTCACTTTTCTATTCATCTGTCTTTTTTTTTTCCTTTTTCCCTCTCTTACCTCCTTCTCTCTGCTTTAATTTTCGTTTCCCTCGTCCTTTAACTCCCCAGTATCTGAAAAAGAAGGGAGTGAAAGGGGGAGACAGAGTTGACCCAACACTGCAGAGCAACCAGAGAAAAGAAAAAAGATTAAAAAAAA
>NW_027123194.1:43774-44388 GCF_001457755.1 Trypanosoma equiperdum
ATGTGTGTGTTTAATTGTGTTTGTATGTCTTTCTCTTTTAGAGAGAAAGAGGGGGCATGTAGGGAGAAGGAAGAGGGAGAGAGAAAGAGGAAGAAACAAGATGAAGACAAAGTAGATTGTTAAGGAGGTCAGGGACGCGCCTCCTTTTTTTTTTTTTTAAAAAAAAAGATAATCAAAGAAGAGAAACGTTTCTTCCGTTTCTAACCACGCGCGCGCATATGCCTGTCCGTATGCAAGCGTGCCTCCGTAACGTGTATTTGACCCAAAAGCAAGAAGAAAAGATAAAGGGAGACGAGGAGGGCTGAGATGACGGAGTACAAGTAGAAAATAAGTATGTTTGTGTGTTTGTATGTTTGAGGAAGAGGGGCTTGGAGCGCTTCTTATTTCATTTTTCAATGTATTTGTGACGATGTACAAAATCAGTTCTCACGTTTGCGTGCATGTATTCGTATACGTCTTCGTCTGTTTGTTCGTTTGTGCCTTAACTAGGGAGCGGGTGCGTTCATGTACATACCACATTATCTATATCTATATATGCATACACGCATACATCTACACATATACGCACACAAACGTATATGCATGTACATATACATATGCGTGCGTGCGTCTCT